>NW_009925691.1:0-62062 GCF_000696875.1 Nestor notabilis | reverse complement strand
AAAGAGTGTGTATTGACTAATGGAACGACTGGTGAGTTCTTCTCTGTATTTTAACTTGCACTTGAATAATCTTACAACTTGACATCTACGAATCCTGTATCTACTGATAAATATATCCAAAAGGCAAAGGAGACTGACAGAATCTAAGGGAGCTTAATATGTAACATATTGTACTTCATTGTTGACTCTGCTCCATTATTCCTCACTCGTTTGTTTTCTTGATAGGAGGCACTGTGTTATCACTCCAGACAGACATTTGCAGATGTTACTGAATCAAAATTAGAAACTAAATATTTCCATTTTGTATTTAGTGAGAATTCTTTCTTGCAATCAAAAGCACTGAATATTTCAAGCCCTCAAAACAAAGCCTGAAAAACAATGTAAACTGTATTAATCTTTCTATTTGCTTTGCCTCAGTATTCTTATCCATTATCTATATTACCCTTATTTTTGAGGTACCATTACAACGCTCCACACTTCCATTCAGAAGAACACTCTTAAAATCATCAGCGGTACGAACTAGGGGATATTGGCCAAGTGATGGTATTGATTTTAGGACACCAGGTATATCCTGGCTGTAACAAACCCCAATTGGCTTCATTAAAGCTGTTTTTGAGAAAATAAACTGGTTTAATAGACAGCAAGTTTCTCTCTTTGTTCCTTACTGTCACTGCACCTTTTTAAATGTAAAATGTGGCTTCACTGTAGAAACCCATTAAAGAGAGATAATATTTCATTCAGGTAAGTATTGCCTTTCTGCTTAAAGGGAAAACACCATTGTGAGCTTAGTAAAGAATTTAATTTGATGTATATCTGCAGGAAGTAAGCCTTACATCAAAAAGTAAGTACCAGCAGCTGGGTTCAATATGGGATTTGACACTGTTTTCTATAAGCTCTTTACCAAATGTGTGCAGTTTCTGAAATAGCCACATGCCCACCTTATTATGATCCTTTCCTGGAAAGAGAAATACCTTTAATCTTAAATATGACATTCACATGCTTATTTTTTAAAGAATTGATTTAATATGAAGGATTTTATTTCCTGTTTTTTATTAAGATCCAGGTTCCTTGTCAAAGTACTGCCGTAAGTAACAAGCTATTGCACATCCTGTTCTTCATTAAAACAGGCAGGATATCAAAGTAAAAAACATAAGAAACATAAATGTAGAGGAATTTTAGGATTGAACTGTAATCTATACCATGCAAGTGACTTAATAAGGATCTCAAATGATAAAGGAATTCGAGTCTGGGCAACATAACCACAGCGATGTTTTTTTCCCTAACGTATGATCTAAACTAGTATTTTTTCCTGTACTATTAAAAACATCATGTTCTTGAATTAATATTTATGTTAACTTATGAAGAAGCTTGGAAGAGATACACAATTGATAATTCCTGCTAGTGCTGTTACTCTCCTTAAGTTTCTATTTTGCAGAATGTCTTTTCGAGTTACTGCAGGTGAATGCAGACCATTTAAGAATACCTGGTTGCTTTAAGGAATAAATGTTGGCCATTCAAATATTATCTATGGCCATTTTCACCCAATAGTTTGTTCAATTTGCTGTTTTGAGTTTCCATGTGAAACAAACTTGAGCTGTCTAGTCACTTACCTAGTCAGGACAGGCAAGAGTACGCAAATGTGATTTGATTTGACCAATTGCACTTAAGTAACAACTCCTGCTGAGTATAATTACAGTGAATGTGCAATATGAAATATCCTCAGGGAAGCAGAGTATGCCTGCAGATAAGGATACATTAGGTTTAATCTAGACATCATGGCTAACCAGAGAAATGTAGGAATAGCAGGACATCTTTTACAGGATTCCATGTAAACTAGTGACTAAAGGGTATCTCCAGCAACTCTGATGGGCTTGAATTATATATTTTGACTGCCTTGTCACAAATAGTGTTAGTTATTTTTGCTGAATGAAGCTGGCATGAACGCATCTAGCAGAATTGCATGCTTACCTGCAAGTGTGGCACAGAGCACAAGTGAAACTGAATTTGTCCATGTAAATACTCGCTCTATTTCTGTATGGCTTACCAACAGAATCAAGTTAAATTTCCTCAGATTTAATGGAAGAAATACACAGTGGTTCTGGATTTACATTATTCTTTCAAAATGTACATGTGAGGGGGGAATGGCCCGAATCAAATAGGAGTAAGTAGACATTTTAGATCCACAAACCTGGAAAAAATAGGGAATTTCCTCCTGGCATAGCTATGTTATGGACCTGGAACACCTCACTGTGTCATGTCACTTAAGCTTAGTGTTCCTTATAAATCACCCTTGCATCTAAGGTAGCTGCCACAATACGAAGGCAATTGCTTAATGAAGGGGTTTTCACGTAAAAAACAAACAGAAGGTAAAGGACATGAAGGACAGGCCAGGGAGGAGCTACATATATGGTTGGGCAGGTCCTGACTTTATTCTGTAGTGTATAAAGTAAGCCACTGTTCATTTCCATTGAGACGAGTGTGAGCACTTGCACTGGAAATGTGCGTAAAGCACGCACGTAAAGCCAACACTCCCTGGGAGACACAGGCTAGCAAGGACTTAATCCTTTTTAATCCCTGATTGAAAAATTACACAGATACCACAAACTTTGAAGAAAGAATATATTAAAAGATGCCTTGGAGGAAAAAAAAAATAAAAAAATAAAAATCCCAAGCTTGAAAATCTTCAGGGGAAATGGGATGTCTTTAACAAATGTTTCCAGCAACACCCAAGCCTGTTTTCCTCCATTTGCCCTTCTTTGCAAGAGCTGCTCCTCCCAAAATGCAGTGAAATGACACTAAAGTGTGGAGTAATGCAACCTTGTGAGAAAAAACACTGCTTCTGTGTTATCTGCCTGTTTGGGAGGGGGTGACTTTACAGCATGCAAGCCTAGAGTAAGCTGCAATTAAATCGATGGGGATTTGACAGTGAGGATAGCTGGAAATCAGAGCAGAGGCAAACAACAGAAGCCCCCTCCATCTTGAGAGCAGAACGGTTGGGAGCCAGGCCTGGCTTGGTTGAGGGGATGGGATCTAGGAAAGATCAGGCGTGCCATTCAGGTACTGGGGAGACTGCAGCAAGGCAAGGTGGAGGGTCAGTGCCAAGTGACTTGCCTGGTGTCACCAAAGACTAATCATTGCAAATGCACTTCACCACTTTGTGTTGGCAACAGGAGATTCCAAGTGGGGATGCTGATATACTGCTGCCTCTTGGGCTATGACTACCTTGTCTTCATCATCTCTCTACATATAGGTTGAATTTAAGTGAAGGGAAGGAGACTAAAGCTCAGCTGTTCAAGGTAATGTGGGCAGAGAAGCATGGTGTGACATGCTTGACATTCCTCCATTTCATGAGTCCTGTGATGTTCAGGCTTGGCCAAAGCATTTTTCAAGATGGGGCCTAGGCTCTGCTGCCCCTGGATCCTTTCCTGGAAAGAGAAAGGAGTTACCTTCAGCCTCTGCCTGCAGGTCTTCCTGTTCAGTGGAAATTCACCAAATAGGAGAAGTTGTCTTTGTTCACTGTCCTAATCATCTGGTACAGATCAAAAAGTTACATTACCATCCATAGGAAGGGCTTCTTATCTGCAGGTGTAATTGGCTTTTGATGAGGTGGGGTATGAACTGAGCTGCAAAATGCAGCAGAGCTCCCCTTCACAGGCCAAATATACATGCTACCCTCAGCTATATACATGCTGCTCCTGTCACGAGGACTAGGGAATGTGTGTATTAAAGTGGAATGAACAGATGCCAAGGGAACATCGACTGTTGGGGCTCCAGTTTTTATGGATATTACGCTATTTCTTAAAAAAAGTGCAAAATGCAGCTCTGAGAATACAGAGTTCTGATCTATTTCTACTACCCACATGGGAAAATACACAAAACACCTTTGAATTGTTTTTCTTAGATCATTTTGCCCATCTGCAGTTTTTTATACACTAATAACATTGTACAGCTTTCATAAAGTCCTAAAATAGGTCAGATTTTGCAACCAGAAGATGCTCACCAGTGTTCTGCTTACAGTCTTGTAGCACCAAATGTAGACAATGTATAAAAACATGGCACATGTGTAAATTTGCCATCTCATTGCTTTTGCTGCTCTGGCTCTATTGTCAGTAATAATACCACAGCAAGGACGGCTGGAGGGAAGCCAAACGTTTATTTGGTCTTTAGGCTTTGATAGTATGTTGGCAGCTGTGTGATCTTTGTTAAATTCAAAAATGCTAAGTGTAGCTTGTTTGTAAGAATCAGATGAGACTGTTGAGACAGATGCTTTTTGGAGCGATACCCGGTGAGCTGTGACACACATGTAAATGGGGCTGTCCAACCACTTGCCCATGTATATTGAGATTTGCCTGGTCTCTGGAGCTAGTTAATTAAGTTGGGATTCAGTGGTACACAAATGAAACATTGTGAGCTTGGACAATGGACGTCTGCCTTTCCACATGCCTGCTAGCTGGGAAGCCCCTCATCTGGAGGCAGAGAGCACACTAGATAAACATCTTTCCTAACTGGGACTCTCATAATGGTAATCTGCTAAGAGAACATGGAGCTACAATATTTTCCAACTAAGTTAGCTTTCTGTGTGGTTTATGTGGTATGTCCATAATTCATCTCTTGCCAGCAAGCCTGGGGTTGGTATCGGCAAAGGTTCATGATAGCTCTGTAAACAGCAGTAAAGATGCTGCTTTTTTCCTGTTTCATTTTCTGGGGTGGCCAGACTACGCAAGGATTTCTGTAAACATGAGCATATTGTAGCATGAATGTTATATGAGTGATTAATACCTCCACTTATGTGGCTGAGGATGTGGGTTGTTTTGCCATCAACAGGACTAGAAAACATTTTTTAATCTTGTCTTCAAGGTTGGTTGGTTTTTTTTTAAAGATGCAGAAAAAAGGGGTGGGAATGAGTAAATTACTGAGTGTAGGAGTGTGGGTGCCCCAAGTCCTGTTCCTGTTTGAAATCTATTCTTTTCCAGAGCTTCTGCTGATGGGGGGAGGGTAGAGGAGAGAAGCAGGTTTTCAGTCACTCACATCTGCAGTGGCCCAGACAACAGCAAATAGCCCCAGCTCCTGCCACAGTCAGACTTTTAGTAGAAAGTTTGGACTTCAACTTCCTTGCTACTCAAGTGCAAATGAGAAGGAACTGTACCAAAGTATTACATGTTCCTTTTCCATGACACATTTGCAGCCAGCTGGGTATGCCAATAGCCAGAATCACACAATCAAGCAGATAAGTAGACTGACAGAATCAGACTGTCATACAACTGCTTAGCATTTATTCGTTGTTCTTAGTCTGTGCATGTAATTTTATTGCCATGGTCATTTTGCAGCTTGCAGTCAAACTGAAGTATGATTAATTGCACTGATGGCTACTTGATGTGGCCAGAGTGCAACATGGAAGAGAGTTCAAATGTAACCAGCTGCATAATAAACTGAATAAACTAAGGAAAAGTCCATGGAGTAGATGAAACTATGCAAGTGAGATTAGCTCTGCCAATCACAGCCGGAATGCTGAATATTAAGAGGACCAGAATACTTTTGAAATGAGAACAACCAAGATAAAACAAACAAAAAGAACTCAGCCAGGAAACCACTTATCTTTTGGGTCTTGTTAGTGCCCGTGAGACTCCCAGAGCCACATTTCCTTCTTTGAAATAATGAAGTGGCCCAGAGCCACTATCTTGCAGAGCTGCGAGGTCAACTATAAAAAGCTGCAGGTTGCTGAACTCGGCAGATATTTTTGTTATTGAGGTTGGTCTCTACATGCCAACATGCTCAAGCTGAAATGTAACTTGTCCGGGAAATTAGTTAGTGTGCACACAAGTACAAGATTATAATTACAGCTACAGAATGCTGCACACTGGAGAGTTGAGCTTGGATGGGAAAAACAGTCTTTTCCTTTGCCCATTTGGAAAGAAAAGCAACAATGAAAGCTGCCAATATTTTGATGTCAGCATCCTTTGTTTTTTCTGGCTATCTGAGACCTCTTTGATCCTCATGCTGCCAGGAATGTTTGCTCTGGCTCTGCTCCTTCTTTCTAGCAGATCAACTATTTTGCCACAGGTTGTGAGAATCGAGGTCTTCAATTTAGTGAAGTTCAGAGCGTGTGTCTCAGGCACCTGTTTCTGTCCAGACTTTTCTGTGGTTTTTAAACACATGAATTAATTTGTAAATGGTGACAATAGGTGGCATATGTAGAACCTGAATTCAGGCCCTCTGCCTTTGCTCAATGATGAGACACTATTTGTCACTGCATATATTACTGCATCTATAATGTTAATTAAATACAATGATCAGGGTACGTTGACACTGAGTATCTTTTCAGATAGGTTACAATGCTGAAATTTGTAGTTCATGGAGCTGTCCTGCTGTTGTCTTTGGAACTTGTTGGATGAATGCGAGTAAGACTCAGCTATAAATAAGTCTGATTAGTTACTAATAGTTACTAAGGTATATCCATGCACAGGTAAATCTATGTGTTGTATTTGTGTCTGACAATAACTTTTGAGCTGGGACAGAATGAAAAACTTCCCACAAAGCAGAGTGCCCATCTTGGTTACTCTAGTTATTCTTGGTACTAGAAGCTCCAGCTGTAATCTTCTAGAAGACAAATCATATTTTATATTATACAAGAATAATATATTAATTTTTTGTATTTGTCTAATTTTTCTTGTCTGACCATCTGTATATATAAAGTATTAGTGAGATTAATCTTGTGATAGTTGAAATCCAGTTGGATGTTTTTAGTTTAAACACATATAAATAACTGAACTAGTATCACACCATAATCCAAAGCACTGATTTACATTATAGTCATATATCAGAACCTTTTTTCTTTTATCAGAGATGTTCTATAACATTTAATGATTACAACAATGTAGGTGGTAGGATGAAATTGCACATTGTGCTAGGGGTACTGCTGATGTAGGAAATTGCTTTTTGTATCCACAGATCAGAATACTAAATCATTTAAGAATTGGTGCATATCCAAAACGCATCTGTTGACCCAGATTCTGTCCTCTGATAACAAGACTGAAGTGATTGTTTTTCCGAGAACCCAATAGATTTTATTTACATTAGTGGAAGTGCCAATAAGTGCTTGTTGTGGGATTTGTAGGGTACTGCTTTTCTTAAAGAATGTGTTCATGGAACTCGCCTTTGTGTTATCTCCGCTTAGCATTCTGTTTCGGGGACATATTAGACCACAAATTTAATAACAATATGAACATTCTAGCAGAAGCAAGAGGGAAAAACGTGTTCCAGACAACCACCTACAATAATGTAGTGTTTCCTGGGCAGCAAAAGTGATGTAAGTCCCACAAACTGGATTCTTATAATAACAGCTTTGTCAGAAATACAAGATAATTGCACAGAAAATGAAATGGGGAGAGACCTTGAGCCTACCATATAAACCCTCTTGCTGTGTATTTTATTCTGTGTAATAGTAAGGGCTTCCAAGGATGAAGTTCCACCCACATTCTTTATTTCCCCCTAAGTCAAGAGCCTCTTCTGTTAATCCCTTTGCTCTCTCCTTTACTGAGTGAACACATGTTCTGGTAGAATCAGTCCTGGCATGGAGTATACTGTGACCTCTGAAGAGTGAGCTGGCACTCAGTTCCTTTCCCATGTGGAGACATATTTCTGCCTCCCTGCTCTTTGTAGAAAAGAGTAAGCTCTGTATAATGAGGATACCAGATGTTTGCCTTTAGACAGAACTTGCATTATCATGGCTTCCAAGCTGCCAGGAAGGTCTGGACTCCAGCAGTGGGTTATTTCCTTACTGAGAGAGAACAGAGTAGACGCATGCATGGGATAGTTTATCCTGGTCTGTATGTATTCATAATAATCTACACTTCTGTAGATATAAAATACTCCAGAGCAAAACAAGTAGAGGTTACAACTCTCAGATCTGAAGAAAACACATGTGCTTCAGTCTCCAGCCGTTTAGTTTCTCACTGTAAACTACACCAGGCACTGAGATTCAGATTGACTGCTCCAAGAACTAGGTCAAAGCAGTATTTATAGGCAGACCTGCAACATGGACCTGAGAGGAAGGAAACTTTAATTGCATCATGTTTTCTTGTTCCACTTCTGGGAGAATGGAGCTGATCTGGTTCTGTCAGACATCCTGAGCCGCCAGCATTGCTCTTGGGGTGGCCTTATGCTACCCTGTCAGCTCCACCTGAGCGCTCTGACTTGCTGGGGACCACCAAGGGCTCTCCTGTGCAGGGACAAGCTCTGGAAGCTTGCTTTCCCCTCTGCTGACAAAGGCAGAGCTCAGCTGTACCCTTCATCTTGTCCCTCCAATGCCTTTCCACACGGAGGTGTAGAAAAGGACTGCTGAAGAAATCAGGGCACAGATGTAACATGCATGTGCTTATATCTAATACTTATATATGTGAACATATAACATTCTTTTGTATATGTGATCACCCTTCCTGTCTCCACTTACAGCATATCTTCATCTGTAGATAGCATTGAGTTAAATTTGTTGGTAACTTAATTGGTTCTTTATTTATTTCATGGTCATCTTCTTGGTGCTGTCACTCCATATAGAGGAAACAATGAAAATTTATGGCACATATGCTGAACACCTCACAGCAAAGAGACTTCTTTGAAGAACCGAAACACTCTCACTTTTCACACTAGATTTTTCCAAGAGGCTTTTGGGCCCAGCGTTCTGCTAATGCCACTAATATGGCTTCTGAACTGGTGCTGGCTTGGGTCCAGCCTGACTCTGAGCATGGGCAGAGCTGGCTGGCAGCTGTCAGTACCCATCTGTGGAGGCATAACCAGTAATATTCATTGTATTTATAAAGACCCCTTGCTAGCAAATGCATGCAGCCTTCTGAAACAATAGTTCTTCCAACTAATTAAAACCAACTTTTCCCCAACAATATTACATACTCAAGAAGTAAACAAACCATAAAACGATCAGCAAACACAGCAGTATCCATTTAGAAAGGTATCTGCTGGAGCACAGGGTAGAAAATGAGCTTGATTCGGGGCTGCAGAGTATTCTATACTCCTGGGATTACCACCCAAAAGCTTGGACCACTTGCTGGTCCTGGCATGGTGGTGGAGCTGCAAAGCAGCGGGTGGCTGATGAGTGAAAGATCCCATCTGGCGGGAACTGAGGAGGTGGTACTGAGAGCTTCAGACTCCAGCAGGTTCATCAGAGTTTCCATTTAATAAGCAGCAATTACAAGAACATAAATCCTGGTGGATATGATCACTGTTACTCACAGCTCTGATCTAGCTTGGCTCTGAGTCCTTTGTAACTTACAAGTGACAAGGGGCTGAGCATTAACGGAGCGAGATGGAAGCTGCTGAGAGCTGACATCAGAAGTCCATAATACCAATGGTCAGCACTAGCAAGTCTGCAGGCCAGTGTGAGAGAATGAATGTTTCTCACTGACTTTCTCATACACATAAAGGTGTGTTTTCATCATTATTTTGTCATAAAATGACCTGTGAAAAACTGCAAAGCTGAAAACTATTTTCTTACCTTGCTTGGCATGGGACCTTGTTTGGGGAAGGCATGGTCTATACTAAGGGCTAAAAATTTATACTCACTGTCTAAAGGAGCCCACTTGGACTGATCTGATCTGAAGGAGAAGTTAAGTCACCTTGTTAGAATAATCTCACTCTAGTAACATTCCTGTCTCCTCTGGGACAAGGACAAGGCAGCTCTGACCTACCCAGCAAGCAATTACATACCAATAATTGAATAAACAGAGAATGCAAAGCTCATTCCCTGCTGTAAACTTGTTTTGCAGATTTGGACATACCACTTCTCCTTTTCCTTCGTACTATCATCAAGTATTATTTTGAGTTGTATGGTTATTAATATCCTGGTCTTCTAAAAAGAACCAAAGGAGTCAAATTCTAAATCTGTTATTTGCATGCCATTGATTTTTGTTTGATTTAAGGAAACACCTATGGTTGTGTTGCTGAATGAAATGTTTTGCTCAAATCATAACTTAAGTGTTGCAAACGTTTCTGTAGTATGAAAATGTGACTCAGATATACCATTTGAGCAGAAAAAAAACATGCTTTGTCTCTTAGTCTTGTTCTGCTGTGTGTCTGCACTATGCCTCTGCTGTGGTTGTCTGTAAGCAGCTGTATATATTCCATGTTGCAGAGACAACTATCATTGTGTTCACTTGGATACAAATATGTCAGTTCTTATCAGTCTGGGTTTCTCTATGTTGTCTATCAGTATATCTGAGTACTAATCAATAGCAGAAAAAGAAATAAAGTCTTTAATCTTGCTCTTCTCTGAATAGCCATTCTTTTTCTCATGTCAGGTGTTGCTGGAGTTATTCTTGCCATTGCCAGATTCTAATGGATTTTCACCTTAAGACTAATTTAGATGATGACTTAAACAGTATCTCCAAGAGAAAAATACTTTTTCCTGTACTGATAGGCCATTGATGCTCAGCTACTATTAAATGATTTGCCCAAGTGACACAGCAAGGCAGGTGATGAGAACTGAGTCCTTGTTTCCTGAGCACCTGTATGGTAACATCCTAAATAAGGGAGTCTTATAAGAAAGGATGATGTCTTCAGTTAAATAGACTGATGTAGTTGCAGGGTACAGACAAGTTTCTGGACATGTAAAAATTTGTGAAGTCTTGACCTTGAGAAAACCTTGTGTTCCCAAAAACTGTTACTGCTAATAATAAAACAAGTTACTGCTCTTCACCAGCCTTGCCTTGGGTGCTTCCTTCACCATCTGTGTTACAGCAGTCTGCAACAGGCAGGATTTAGGAATAGTTGGTGTTCCACTCTTAAGTTCTAAGGCTGCAGCTTATATTAGTGTTGAATTAATACAGGAAATTACCAACAGGGGGTGTTAAATGTATACTTTTTTAATAACAAGTATAATGCACTATTTATTTTGTTCATCTGAAAGTTCTCTTCCCAAGTTGAGCTCGCCCTGAATTTGCTGTAGCACTCTCTGGTTCTTAATAGCAGGGCTTTAGTGGTAGCTGCAGTTTGCACAGGAACAATGAACTCTTTGTCACAATGAAGCATTTTGATTAGATGAGCTCAGTTGAAAATGAAAATAAATTCTTCTAACTTAGGAAAGGTATCATTTGAGTTATAGCTGGGTCAGGTCACAGATGAGTGTGTATTCTAAGTAATTCCTCCGTGGAATTATTACCATCACTATGATAATATCTCAGTGGAATAAAATTGGAGATATTTGTCCTGATAGCCTTTCACTTTTTATTTGGAAAATCATTATAGTTACATTATCTCAGGGTTTATGGAGGAAAGGTTACACCTGCTCCAGAAACATCCTGAGAAGTTATTTCAAGGGGAAACCTATTACACTAGAAATTCAGCAGATACTAAAACCAGAACATTGTTTCCTTTGTGACAAAACTCAGCCTTGAATTGCATAAAGGTCCAAGTTAATCACAACTGTCCTTGCAGTCTGTGTCAAGAACCATCACTACAAGCAAGGTTTGCCTTGCACCACTCTGTCTACCCACAGGAAAAGTACCTGTTGGGTGAAGCAAGTTTTTAATGGGTTGAGATACTAGTTCTAAGGAGACATTCAGTCTGGCATCATTCCAGTTCAGATAGTTCAGATTAGTTCAGATTCCCCAGCATGTCAGCTGAAAAAGTAGACACCCATTATCTGTTGCTTTTCCAGCCACTGTCTAGAGTGATATGTCTTTGAATGTGAACAGCTTTGTCTTTGCATCTCCACCTAAAAGTCAATTTTAAGAAAGTAAATCTCCTGTCATTTTATATTCCTTTTTTTTTTCCAACCCATGGAAAAATGTGTTCACCAGCCCTTCCCTCCACTGAGGCTTAAAATGTCTGCAAGGATTCAGCTTGATGTTGGATGCGTTCCTTGACTGACAGTGTCTATTTGAGTGTAGGGTGTCGAATGTTATCTAAGGTCCTTCAAAGGTCCTTACTCAGTCATAACTGTTTTTATTTTTTAATGTAATGTAGTTATGGGTTTCAAGCTACACTTCCACTTTAAGGAAATGTTTCTCCAATGTGTGCAAGTTTCTTTTGGAGATGTTCTATTTCTCCTCCCACAGATTTCGTATAGAATTACTTTTCTGTGGACTAAAATAATATTTTTAGATTTCCGTGCTTGCATTTCTGCTTGCCCTAGTTTTCTTTGAACATGAAGAAGTTAATCCTCCCCTGAAAAAAGTCATACGCATTACCTTGTGGAGAGAAAGCTGGTTTTAATATTACTTTACTTGCCTGCACTCCAGTGTTGTTAGTACTACTATTTTAGGAGGCAGAGAAAGGCAAATCTGGAGAGTTAATGCTTTCTTTTCATTGAAAGCCAGAGATGCCCAATGATTTGATATTGACTGATCTATGTTAACAGCCTTCTCTTCTGAAATTCTTGCATTTCTCCCTGTAAAAAAACAAACAAACAGAAGTTGTCTCAAACAAGTTCTTAGATGCCTGTGACACCTTAGTACCATGGTGAATCTCCCACCACAGACCACAGATTTAGGCAGTGCTGATGACACAGTTTTCTCTACCAAAGATTTGTATGTAGGAACTAGGAAAAATGCATTTTCTTGCAGGGAGAGAAGATCTGTATTAGCTGTGCTGACAAACTGTGGGAAGGCAAATCAGCCGTAAGACTCCATTAATTTGATTTTAATCTTTACTTTATAAACCTGAGATTCTGGATGATAGGAAACAACCATTTTAATTAAATGACTTGTACTACTTTTATTTTTTTGGCAAGAGCTTTGTGTAGTTAATAAGGACAGGATTACCCCACCTGTACAAAATTGATCTGTGTAACTTCCTGATTATAGTACCAGATGCCGTTGTTCACTGTGAATCACCTACAAATGTACAGATTTTAAGCAACACTGAAGCCAATTGGGCACTTGTGCTGATTGGCAGATTGATTAAAAACTAACTATAACATTATCTGTATGTATTTGAAACCTAAGAAATCCTTTGGATTAACACTTTTTATTTCTTTGCATTTCATGTCAGCCACCAACATTGGGAAGAAAACCCATTTCAGAGAACTGGAGGTGTCATGCTTCTTTCACACGAATGTTCTTACCTTATAATGGGTCCTGACATTACTTGAACTAAAACTAGTGTTACCTTCTTCCTCCTTCCACACCACCTCCTCTTTCTGAAAGACAAGCAGGTTTGCAGCTCCGTCTGGCTAGGTAGTTTCCTGTGAGCAATTTTAAAACTGAAGCCAACTTGGGCTTCTTTCCTATGCTGGTGAGAAATACTTCTCAGCTCCTCAGCAGTCTGCCATTAATTATCCCAACTTATTGGTAGCACATGTTGATTGAGTAGATGGTTTATTTTCTTTAGCACAAGAGGTGGCAAAGAAATCAACAAGTCTTACATTGCATGATAACTTTTCTGGTTTGTTTTCTTTAATTCTTTTATTTTCAGAAGTCCTCACATAAGCCTGCATGTGTGCGTTGGCGTCAGCCTTCTGCAAACGGAAATAATACGCATGAAATTGTAATCATTGCCATCATCCAATAACATGGCTCCTCTCCAGGGCAGTGGGATCAATTATTTCTCTAGGAGGCTATGTATGTGGTGGTGTTAATTTTACAAATGAATTTTACAGGAAGAAAGAAGGAAGCATATCTGACGGATCCTTATTGATGAAAGGATTTATTTTGTCCGGTAACCGTTCACGGTTTGTGAGGAGGAAAGGATGCTTGTTTATTGTTGCTGCTGCTTACCCTGGAGGCAGAGACAGAGGGGTTTGTATTGTTCTCCTGTCTGAAATTGCTTTTGCGTCATCTCCTACAGAAATTCCTGATTTCTTGTTATTTTACTGCTTGCAGATACTTTTTCAAAGTGGTTATGCTGCTGTCTCACTGAGTCTCGTGTGTAGCTGGTTGGACACAAACTCAGAGGTTTTATGCAGATGAATTAAAAAAGAAGTATGCATTGATTAATTTCCTAAATGAAGAGCAACAGTATTCTGCTAGGGCTTGGCTGTTTGTTATAAATCTGAATTATAAAATGTAGACCAGCAGTGTTTTGCTTTTCCTGGCAGGCAAACATTGCAACAGTTTTAAAACGTTGTCCTTAAATGATGAAGTATAAATTCCTCTGAACACTTGGTCCCTGTCCCACACTGCTGTTGGGTTTTTTCCTTCTCTTTTTGTCCCCTGTCTGAACACAGCAGTAGCACAGCTGGAGTGACATTTCCGGACACCCACTAGAAAACCTGCCACCGAATAGTCCAGGTGAGCCCCTCAGCCCAGCTCCTATCCCACACAGACTGCTCTGGGGCTATAGAAAAAGCACAGAGCCTCTGGAAAGCCCCATGTCCAGTTGGGGAAGATCCTCTTACTGCTGTGTGCAGAAACAACCTGGGGAAACGGGCAGACAGTCCACATCCTTGCAGTGCAGACCAGCCCAGGATCACAGAAATAAAGTCATCAAGGTGTAGTACTGCTCTAAGAAATCTTAAGCTTTTCTTCAGAGTGATTCAAATTGACTGCCAGCACTAAACAGCTTCAAGAGGCTCCTAGCTACCTTTGTACTTCATTTATTCTGGCACAACTAAACAGAGCCTTTCTTCTTCTCTGTTAAGACATGAGAGCTTGTGAGCTTTGCACTCATCCATGAGATCATATACTGGTTCTCGGTTTCAGACCTCAGTAGTAGCAGCTGGTGGAATAAAAGGATTCCTTGGAATAGCACCAGGTCCATGTGGTTGTGCCTGTGTGGAGGGAAGTGCAGGCTTTTCAGTAAGCCCTGTGATCTTGGGCTTCTGCCCATCCAGTCTGCAGCACCTCTGGGAGCGTGTTGTGGTTTCCTACCTGTCTGTGCCTTGGTTCCTTTCCAAAAGGAATCAAAGCATGGAAGGAGACGGTGCGCTTTTCTTGTGTCCCAAGACAGGGCTCAGACCAAGCAGGTCTGCTCTGCTCTGTAACTACGTGTTCTTGGGTTACATTGTCACTATGCTGTCCTGCTGCTCTCTGACTTCTAAGGTCTTTGGCTGCAACACCGAACACTGGGTGTCTTTATCTAGAGACAGTATAATATGCTTTAGAAATAAAGCCTGTCTTCTAGGTTTTGTTGCTTAACACACTCGCTATGCTGGTCAAATTCTGCTTCCAAGCCCAAAGCTTTCTCAGCAGGACAAGAGCTGTGCTCCAGGCAGGGTGTCCTTCTCTGATGGCTGCTTTTCCTGGAAAGTGTAGTGCCTTCACTTCACATGATATCATTACAAGCCAGCTCCAGCCATCTTAGCATTAGCCTAATTGCACTCCATAACCACTATGATGTAATTGTTACAATAGGAATATACACAAGCAATGACACTTTGCTGAGCTTTTCATGGGCATGGCTATATGCGTAGCTGGACTCAAACGATATTAAAGCTGTGTCATGGCAACTGTGAATCTGCTTGTTCTTGTCCACCCTGTATTTATTTTGTTCTTGATGCAAATGGTCTTGGTGTGATTTGGTGCAAGGTGTGCACTGAAGATGTACCTCAGTTTGAAGCAATGAGAGGCTGTGAAGGTACAAGGTGCTGAGCTGTTTCTTTGCAGTCAATCAAGCACAGTCTGTACTGGCAGTTCTGTGTGGTGCACTTTACCCAGGTGGTGAAAGCCTGTGTGAGAACATGTTGTCCATTGACATTCGTGGTTGGGGTTGGGATCTGTGTGTTCTCCTATGTGGCACTGGACATTCATGAGAGGAGAGAAAGAAGCTGTAGAAGCAGAACTGCTGCCTGAGGTTGTTTTTTTAATTCAGACTTTCTATTCCATTTTAAAACAGGAGGTTGATGTTACAGTAGTGGAGAACAGTGGCTTGCTTGTTTGGGTTTTCAATTAAAAAAAATAAATTATGTATTTATTTTAAAGTGAGAAGAATGTCAGGGAAATCCTTTTAGTAAGTGAAACACACCACTTGGATTGTTCATTCCCATCAACAGAGATTGCAGGTGTATAAAACCAAAAGAACAGGGGTCCATTCAGTCTGTGGGTTGAGGTGTATTTGTGCTGTGCTTCTCTTCCAAGTTCTGGGTGCCTGAACAAATGAAGGAATTTTGTAATAGGTCAGTCAAATTGACATGTAGCAGTTTGTAGTTTCATAATTCATTCTAATTTTTTAATGATCCTTCTCCTGAAGTAAGGGAAATTTCAGAGATAAGTTTTCACATGAGGTGCCTTAAGTATGAAAAAACTCCCCAATTGTTACATGAGCTTTTTTCCTATAAAACTAGTTTCCTAGAATGCACATTTAAGCATGTTGCCAAAGTTACACATAACTGGCAGTTAGGGGAAAGCCTTGACGGTAAGTTCCTGGCATTTCCAAGCACAGCACCTCTAACAGTACAGGTGCTGAGAAATCATGCTTCCTTCACAATATTTGTTACCAAATTGAAGGCACACTTCAGTTACACTGATGCCATGATGTTTTGAATCTTCACTTTAGATAAAACCTTACAGCCCTGACTTAAATGATCAAAACAGTCCAGCTCTGTCCAGGGTGAGGCCACAATACTATTAGGTGAGCGTTTCTGCAGTGGCTGCTGCATCCTGAAGGGTTAGCTATTTCAGGATTGTAGGATCATGGAATAATTAAGGTTAAAAGGGACTTCAGGAGGTCATCTAGACCCACATCCTGCTGCATGTAGGGTCGGGTATGAATTTTGGTCAATTGAGTCAAACTGACACATTTTAGTGGAGGTTTAAAGCATGCATGTCATCTGCCACAGCCCTTCAAAATCCGCAGAGACCCTTTACTGGGGCTGCTCTTAGGAAGCAAGACGTGCTCATGGCCTGAGAGCAAAGAGAAAGACAATCATGTAACAGGGCATTTACTGCGTTACTGAAAATGGTGTCTTAAGAACCACTGATTTGGACCATGATGAAACCTTTAAAGGAGAATTGCTTTCAGCTGGGGAATCCTCTGGGGACCTGTGTCTCAGCACGGGGCATTTACATAATCATTGTCAGCATGCAAATTCCTTATTTTTGAAGCGTAAAGGGCACACAAATGTTTAGTAAAGAGGGCCTGATGTGGATTTTTTTGAGTCTTCCTCAGTTGCAAGAGAAACATTATAATACTGTTGGTATGGTGCCTACGTTTAAAGACATTTGTAATAGGAAGAAATCTATTTTCTGTATATTTGTATCTTTATGCATGCGTAGCTTTGTGTATGTAGGTACAATATGTATACATGGTTGAGCTGTACCTTATAAGCTTGCTCAGCTGCTAAGTTATATGCATTGAGAAACATATTGTCAACCTATACCTTGTACATTTTATGCCTTCTAGAGACAGTTTAATAAAAACAGGTGCCTTTCCGTAAGAAAAGTTCAGCAGCCATAAAGAAGTATGCACAGCATGTTTCTATTTCATCTTTACATATCTTGTAATTAAAGACGTGCCAAACTCCTTGAAAATAATTCACTTGGTCAGTGAACCACATTATTCAGCGATTTGCAGATATCACAAAAGAGAAAGCTGAGGCATTTTGATTCACTCTGCAAATCGACACAGTATTCCTCCACATTATGTCTCAGCGACGCCCAGCAAATAGACTCTTATTGCTTCACACCACATTACTATGCATCAGGTCAAAGTAGCACATTATTTGTTTGGATCAGATGTGGAATGTTAGGTGGCAAATAATTCAAGTCACAAGAAATTTAGCCAAAGAGCTGTTTGCAAGATAAATCTTGGGGAATTTGTTCTCAGTAGATTTATACTTTATTAATGTGTTTTAAGACTACAGCCAGTGGAATCTGAAGCAAGTAGTAAAATCAGCCATGTCTCTTCAGGGTGTGCCTGGTGTGCTTTTTAGGAAGTTCAGGGCTTTGTTTATATCACAGAAAGTGGGGTCACTACACTGATGTATATGGCCCGATCTACAGCAGTGGTACATAAATAGGGATTCATCTCTCTGCAGCCAAATCCACTGAGACTTCTGCACGAAGTGGTCATGTCTGCTGCTGGGATCATCCCTGCTCAGACTGTGAAGGAGGGAGAATGACCCCCCAAGGGCCAGAGCAGGCTTACCACATTGGCTGTGTTCCGGAGTTATGGCAGATCATCCCTGAAACCGCCATCCTTCCCCTAAAAGAAAATCCTGTTTTCTTCATAGATATCCTCATGGCCTTAGCATCCAGGTGAGCCCTGTGTAAGCTTACATCCCACTTTACCACAGATGGTTTTGTCAGGGGCTCTCAACACCTGGGAAAACAAGAGAAAGATTCACCCTGATTATACAATGATTTTCCATCATATTGGCTTTGTTTGAACATTTGGAATGTAATTTTTATGTCTCCACCTTGCTAAAGAGCTGAAGTTCAGTGAATGATCTTTCACTTCCCAGCAGCGTTGCATCCTTGTGCAACCATGTAGTCAGCGACAAAGCTTGTGCTTTATTTCTGTATCCCACCAGTTGCCTGGTATTTGAAAAATATATGCTGTGTTTACAGAATGTAAGTAGAAATATCTTTCTGTAGTAAAGTTTGGGTGTTTCACTGTGGGGTGATTGATCTCAGTAGGGGTGGGCTGCTGCAGAGTGCAGCCAGCAATGGAGTCTGGCAGAAGTTTGTAGGAGCCTCAAGAGAGGAAAGTGAACTCCACTGAGATGTCTTCTCTGGCTCAAGCCCAGCCACCTTTGATGTTTTTCTGCTGGATTTATAGTCATTAGAGGACCATCAGTTGTGAACTCCATGTGCTGTTGTGTGCAGTTCAGTCCAGTTATGTGGCTGTAAACACAGACTATGGAACCAACAAGCAAGTTAATATTTGATGTGATGGAGAGATGTCCCATGTTAATTCATGGGACTCGGTGTGTGAACTAAGGCCTCCTGCCTCACGTGTCGAGTGCTGGGCAGATTGGAGCTGTGGTGTTCCTTGGTGTTTCAGCAGCTAGCTGGTCTGATTCATCATGAATATGATGGAAAACTGTTTTTTCCATGATAAATGTCTACTGGTAAGTGTTATCTCACCCTTGTGTTAGCTGGACCTCTCCTATTTTAAGGGCTATAAAATAGCATTTTTTGTCTCCATGTTCACTACGTAGTGAGGGAAACAAAAGATTTGGGGCTTCTGCATTGCTTTCACGAGTTCAGCCATTTTTCGTTTTCTGGGTGGACTGTGCTGCTGCTGAGAATCACAGAAACTTGTATTTCTGTGTTAAACAATGTGGGTTTACAATGCAAAAAAGGGTGCTAGCTGTGCTTTGTGGGTTTTTATGGTTCTTCCTAGAATTTTACTTGATCTTGTCAGGGGAAGAAGAGGGGCCCATGTCTTCTACCAGCAGATGTTGGATCTTTTTGCGAGTCTGTATTGCTAATACTACATTTACTCCGGGGTTGTTGGCTTATGGCATTCAGTGGTTTTTAAAAGTTTGAAACAGCTAACAGCTTGGTGAGATTTGGAATATTTCTTAGCTGTGGAAAGGTTGAGGTGGGCACTAAGGAAGAAGGAAGAGTGTTTCAGTTGCTCAGAAGGTTTAACACTAGTCGCTTCAAATCTTCTTTTGCTGATCTGCTGAAGATTGTGTAATCTCTCTAGCATGCAGATGTTGAACAAAAGAATATTACTGTAACATCCATAATCTGTCTTTCCCTCTTCCTTTCCTTCCTTATGATCCACTCCATGTTCTCCTGGGAATTGAAAGTATAAAATGGATTTGAGGAAAGGTGCATTTCTACTTTCCAAGAACTAATTCTCTATGAAGAGATTATCTGCATTACTGGAAAAAGCTACTGCTCATTAGATGTCTAGCAGTAGATGCATATTAAGGCGATAAATAAAGTATTCTGGATCACAACAAACAAGAATATAATTAATCGGGTATTTGTTCTAGTATGACAGCATAGGGATTTAACAGGAGATCAGCTGTGTTTAGTAATTTCACTGATAGCTTTTTTCCTTCCCAGCTAAAGGATTCTACCTTTCCTGGAATGTCAGACTCTGCCCTAATTTAGATAATGTAGTCTTTCTTTCGTATACCACAGAAGAGAGGAAACAAACAGAACATAAAGCATTTCATTTTTTTTTTTAATTATGAAGATACATGGGTAGTTTAAACCTTTCCACTTTTTTAACGAAGTCAGAGCTGTAGTATGTTTGAAGAGAAATACCTGAGCTCTTGAAGCAGTCATAGGGTAATTCTTTGCCTTAACTCAAACAAAATTCCCAGTGAAGTCCAGAAGCAAGATGTTCATGCACTGGAAGTGTGGAGAAGTGCTTCAGTAAACTAGAGAATAATAATCTGTGTGTAAAGGTGTTATAAGTGCAATTGCTGAGGTAGGAAATGGTTGTGAAGGTCATAGAGGTGCAATGACTTGCAAAGATAGTCCTTCAGAGCAGCAGTTTTCCGTTCCAGAGTAGCCCACCATGTCCTGAGGTATCCCAGGAACAGGATAGGATGCCTGTGGGATGGTTGGTGTCTCCTCAACCCCAGCCAAAGTGCAGCTCCCAGCCCGGTGATTGATCCAGGAAAGTGGCATTTCCTCAAGATTCATATGTGAACACTTAGGTCCATCAAGGTCTCACCCTTGTGTGAGCACACGTGGCACTAATGTGTGAAGGGGAGAATAATCTCTTTTAATGAGTAGCACACTGTCTATCCAGACAATTTGCATGGGTAAGCGCAATCCATCATAATACATCACAAGAGATTAGCCTGCTTGTGAGTCTGACGTGTTTTGAAAGGAAAATACCAAAGTGAAATTTATTTTCAAACTCCTAAGTCTGTGGCTTTGATCAAGAAAACAAAGCACGATGTTGTTTTAAGAAGACACTAATGACTGAAAAAGAAGTGATGTATTTAAAAGTGTTGATCTGCTGCGGGTAATGGTTGCAGGCCAGCTTCCCATTAATGTCTGAAAAGCTCCCATGCTGAACACTGCTGCACAAAGCTAGCAGAAATTTAAATACTTATCTCTCCGATTTAGCTAGAGCACATTCCTATGAAAGACTTATTTTTTAAGATCAGTAAATATATTTCATATTGCTTGCTGCAGAATACAAAACCTTAAGATCTGCAAGCACCAATGAACAGTAAAATATATGGCCAAATGATTGGCAGGGCAAGAAACAGACAGGTATTGTGTGTAATAGGCTAAAACCAGCCTCTGGAAAAAAACATGAAAAATGGAAATTAAAACAACAGAAAAACAAAGAGCATTTCAAATTTGTCTTAATTCAATTTTTATAGCTTTGCACATGTTACCCAGCCAAAAACGAGCATAGGATTTTATGAATTTAATAGTACACTTGTGCATTTATATGCTCATGTCTTTTATTCTGTATAAAAGCTGAATGAAAATGGAAACATAAAAGAGTCAACTGTGGTAACATTCAGGTCATGTCTCAAACATGTATTTGAAATGTTAACTGCACCAGTTTGCTTACAGCTGATAGTTATATGAAGCCTTTAGTATTTTAATTAACAAGTAAAACATGAGGATGGGCGCCTGCTTCTCAAAGGAGTATACTTTTTGAGTTTTATGGGATCACCAGAAAAAGAAATCTCATTTCCCCATTGCAACTTTAGAATGAATATCTGCGCGTAGCTTTCCTTTACATTTGAACTACCACTAAACCCTGACTGCTTGGGTCAGTATCTTGTCTGAAATGCGGTTTCTGTATAGGCAGTCTAGTTGAAAGGGATCAGTAAAGTGAAACTGTGCTTTCCACAATTCCTACAAATCTGAATCTTTCCTTCAGTCTAATTGTACCTATTGCATTTCCACACATGATCCTGGCTTTTTTCTTCCCTGCCTGACTGCCCTATCTCTGTTTCACATACTAAGACAGTCAACTAGAAAAAGTAAAGTTGAATGGTGAGTTGCAGGTCTTAACCAAAGCACTAAGTTGGTTTTTTTGTATGTTAGGAGGATTTTCACTGACTTTATGAAGTACCAGTTGGTGTGGCCTTTTTGAGCAATGAGAACACTCTATTATAGAATATCCATCAAGCAGACCAAAACTCTTTCTAGCTAGTAACAAAGTGGACATAAATAAGTTCTATAAGGTCCACTTGAATTATTACAGCATCTTTTATACTTAACATTGTCAGGAAGCTGTAAGCTCTAAAGGCTGCTCACATGCTGTTTTATTATTAGCAAAACTGCAGCAAGTAAGATGTAGTTTGAACAAGTAACCACAAAAACCTGTGCAGCCTTTCAGCTTATGTGGAGCAGGAAGTCAATCTCGAGATAGGTGATCACTCTCCTTTCAGCTTCCATTCCTCTTCATCATGTGATGCTGAAAAATTGCTCAGCTAGCAAATATTTGGTTTGAATTCAGTTGTAATGTAAGTACAATCATTCCTGTTGGATTAACCCTGCTAGCATTTTTTGTTAGAGAAATTAGTATACAGATGATGTCATTGACCTCTCCGCAAAACACACCTATACGTATTTCAGTGGTGAGTAAATCCTTTTCATGCTTTGTGTCTGAACACTGCTCTGGGTCTGAATATTGAAGACAGCTGGGAAGGGCAGTTACAGGTCATCACTGCTGTGATCAGCACCGAGTTCCTACCGTAAATGTTTCATCCTGAGTTCAGCATGCTCTTTACCTGCCTACCAGTACTGTTGTAACTCATTTCAAAGATATGAAACATGCGGAGATGAATGGGCATCCAAAAGACTGTCCATTTTCTTCATGTCTATCAGCTAGCCCAGTCTTGTCTTTCTACAACTTTTACTTCTCTTATGGATGTATGGCTTCCCATTGTGTATATAATCACATCCATCAAAACACAAAGATTCGAGGACAGGGAAATTGCTGTGAAAGTGGTGAAAAGAAACATTCCTCTCGGGGATTTTGTTTGCTTTCTGGTTTATTGACCTGGGTGTCTCATTTGTTGGGTTCCTTTAACTATCTGTATGTAACCTGTATGTTCTGGTGGGATTGAAAATGTGAAATATGTGAATTTTTATGGCTCAGATGGGTAGTTGCCGAGGTGCTGACTGTTCTGGATGGCAGATGTAGTGGTAGGCTGCAGAGGGGCTTTGAGCAAAATTCAGTAATGCTGGTTTGCCTGGTGCTTGGTATAAAAGCAAACATGATCACAGGAGAAAAGTCTGCCGGAAAACCAATATCTTAACATCTGTCCATATAAAATACCTTACTTTTCCTTCCATCATACAATGTTCACTTTCTGGGTTCAGGCTGTACAACTGCAAAGCTGGTAGAGCATTTGGAGTTTCATGAGTATTTGTGTTGAAAAGCTTAAACCTGTTTTAAGAGTTCTGTGTTCCCACCTAACTGGTACTTTAACTTCTGAATAAGTCTCTTTTTACTGAAAACTGTAGGAGATATTAATTTAATTTTCATTGAGAAATGGGGATATTTTTGTTCTTCAGAATTAAAATATGAAGTGCTGATATTTAGACCACACTAATTACCCTTATTTCTGTTTTTGAGACAGGCTTGCTGGTTTGTTTGCGTTTGAAGTTTATAGTCTCTGGAAATATTTGCTCACAAGATTATACACACACATATATATATGTAATATATATAAAAAACACCTAATTGGCAGCTTTCAGTCTGGGTCACCATGAGGGTGCTCACAAATAATAACTAAAATAACAATTTTTCTGGGATCTGGATCTCCATTGTCTGTAAATCAGAAGGTTGGAGACCATTAAAATAATATTTTTGCATTTGCCTAGAAAAAGCCTACATCTGTGACTACTACCTGAATACTCAGTTCTTCTCTCGTGACATACTCAATTGCAAGTGGCAACCAGCCTTCTGGAGACTGCCTCCAAAGTGGGGAATGTGTCCTTAAAATGGAGAGGTGTCTTGGGTCATGCACCAAAACACCCCAGATCTGACCTGACCAACTCCCAAACCCAGAGGTCATCTCTTCAGGAAGATGTTAACCTCAAAACTTGACACCAAGGCCATGCAACTCCTCTGGCAGTGACTATACAGCACATTGGCTGCATTTTACACACTCAGCATCAAGGATGCCTAGTTAAACCGTAGCTTTATGTGGTGTGATGCTTACCTGGAAGAAACAGAGCTTTTAAATGGTAATAAAACAAAGAAAGTACGAAAACCATGATATTTTGACAAGAAAGAATGTGCCATGCATTACTATCAAGTGTGAAAAGATGTGGTTTGGGAGTAACCAAAACTAACAACAGAGAGCTATTTGAAACAGCAAGGATACCAGGCTTGATTTTTCGAATAAGGGGGTCGGGGGAAGGGTGATACATTTGAAAATGAGAAAGGACAATGCTTTTTCTATCTACCTGTACCTTTGCTTAGCTGAGGTCAGTGGGAATTATGTTTAATTATGTCCAGTGTGCCTGGAACATTAGAAGAATTCTCGGTGATAGAGTAGGAATAGCAATCTGCTAATGACAATAAGATTATGATGCTTAGATCAGAAGCTATCCACGTTTGCAGTGTTCATAACACTGAAAAAGTAATCATTATGAAAAGCTGAAAATAAAAAAAAAGTCAGATTTTCTTTATAGACTTCTAATTTTTTGGTTTCTGTGGACTCTTTCTTAATGTTCTGCAGAAGGTTATCTCTGAAATATATAAAACCGTCTTGTTACTTTCTTGCCAATTTTTTGTATAATTAGTTCAACATGGCACAAGACCTCTAAATGACCCTTGGTGCTGTGTCACAGCTTGCACTTTGTATGTTTATATGAAATACCAGGATAAGAGTCAGCCTGGGAGCACTCTGGCGGCTTTGAAAGCAGAAAAGTCTCTGTGGGGCAAATGTTTGTGAAAACTACAACTTTATTAAAACTTTTGAAGGGAGTGAGTAAAATGAGACTGCAGAACTTCATCAGTGACTGGATTTTTCCCAGTGCCAATCTTTCTGGCTGACATAGAATTTAAAAAAGGAGCCAGGCCCTGGGTTTTTACATCATTAAACCTTGTTTTGTAGATTACAGTAGGATAAAGTGAGTGTAAATCATTACCATTTTGGTTTACTGCTGTGCACTGTTACAAGGGGCTGAGTGTGATATAAAGCCGAGGTGGGTGCTGCCCATAGCCGCTTGAACCAGTTGTATGACTACATGTCCAGCCACAGTTGCCAAAGACCTGTAGGTCTTTGGGAATAGTCACAGTGAGTGTTTGTGCACTAGGCCTAAGCTCCAAATACCTTAGTGTAGAAGGCTTCTGAAAGTTAAAGGAACTGCGTTAGCCCCATACAAGGAGTTTACCAAGTTGAAGTAAGACCCTTGCTTACTGTAGTTTGGAGGATGTGGTTATTCTGTGTCTGGCCAGTGCTAGGAAGGTCCCTTAAAATACTCAATCCTTAAATGTCCAGACAGACCGCTGTGCCCTTGGAGCACAAAAGCAGAAACAGAGTTCTTGCCTTCTCCAGTGGCAAGTGCACCTCTGCCCCATGTCAGGCTCTGCAACACAGAAGAGAGTAAACACTCATCTTAATCTTGGTCTCTATATGTATTTCAGTACTGTTTTTACCTTTATACTGGGAAAAAAGCTAAGAATAAAATTCAGTAAAAAGATGAGCTGAAGATCAGTGTTTTCTCATGGACTTATTTTGCAAATATACCAGTGCTGGTTTAGACTGTACACAAAAGCAGCATCCCTAGGCACTTCACATGCTACCAGCTGTACCAGGACATCTGCAGGAACACGACGTTTACACAAGTCCTGTAAATAAACATTTAAATAATAATAAAAATTGATCAGTTTTCTCCTAGATATTTCCATATTTTCTGGTAGGTGACTGTAAGAGGGAAGAGGAAACTAACAATCCCAGTAAATGTGAATTCATGGTTGGAGGCTGCAGCGTCAAGTTACTGGATAAATGTGTGGTGGAAAAGTAAGGAATATCTGAAAGACTGATACTGAAATGGTGCTTTCTAGTCAGTGTGCTTATAGGGGACAAAATAGGGTTCAAGTAAAACAAAAATCTCAAAAAACAAAAGGATGTTTTGAGGGGGATCCTTTCAGGCTTATCATGAAATCAAATTAAATTGAATTAATTTGATTGAATAGAACTTCAAAGCCTAAGTTCCTTAGGTCTCAAAATCCCAGCCTTAAGCCTAGTTCCACTTTCTAAATGGTAAAATCTTGCATTGGACACTGGGCTTATAAAACTTCATACATCAGAAACAGTTGTGTGGAGTCACTAGTACCTCTCCAGGTTCTGGGATCTCTTTGAGAAGGAGCCTGTTTCTGAAAATACATAGCTTGGGAGCAAAATTCTCCTGTTTGTGGAGTAGAAGAGATTTGGGGACTAGGAAAAAAAGATACAGTCCTGGATTTCATATCTCTATTTTCCTACAGTTGTACTAGTTCAACCTTGGCAGATCTTTCAGTTAAGTTGATTTATCCTTACTGTAAAGCTTTGTTCCCCCCTTCTCACTTAATGGCACAGTTTTCCCTGCATCATTAGGTCATGAGGCACCACTTCCATAATAGCACCATAGTTTTAACCAGAATATATAAGTTGTTCACATATTCCTTCAATACCTCTTATGTACCTTTTGTATGGTCTTTTTCATTATTGCTTACAGCCATACAAACCATTTTATTGGATGTACTTTGTAATTGGGAATCTTAATAGTCTTAACAGAATTGCCTTTGCAAATTGATTCCTAGTTACTGTCATCGAGTGTCTCCTTTAAAGACCTGAACCACGTCTTAACATTTAAATTAGACATGAACAGGGTAATTAACGGGTCAAAGTAGAAGAGATGACTAGATAATATCTCAAAGTTTACTTGAGTTTGTTAACATGAAGAAAGTGAAAATTTGTTTGGAGAAACATCAAATCACTCCTGTTGGTCTTGTTACATATTTTACTTCCTGAACTGTATTTCAGGAAAAACCTGCAAGAAAATCCGTTAGCCTACCAAGTCAGAAAACCCAAGTAAGCTAATGGGTGTAGTTATTAGCTTCCAGTCTGACGACCTGGGAAGAGGTGGCTAAATGCCTAACTGGTTCTGGAAATGTTTCCTTTTTGAGCAGTTGAAGATGTGTCCTTTACTAAATTAACAGTCAGCCTTGAAAGGAAAGTATATGAAGCGTGGATCAGCAAATTAATTCAAATTAAAAAGAGAAATGGGATTAAATTTATGCTTTAAACTCAAAGCAAGTATTTGTTATTTTCTGAAATTTAGACTTCACATGCCTTCGAACTGTGGACTACATCGTAATGTAGTTTTTCATGGTCCATTCCCATCTCACTGCCTAACTCATAAAATTCCTGTGGCGGCTGTAGCTGTGGATTAATAGGAACGTAGAAGTTGGAAAGCATTTAATGTTTTTAACTTCCTTTTTAATAGAATTTAGGAGCTCGGTATGGGAGCTCTCCAGAGAAAACAGTTTCAGAAGTTTGTTGTAAAGACTTGACTGCGTAGGTGAACTGAACAGTGGTTTATTAAGGCATATCAATCAGTTTGACTGGCATGCACAAAATGCAGGGCTTGCATGAGATGAGAGACATGATATTTTCTTTCTGTTGTACCTTCCAATGAAGACTTAAATTAATTTTTTGTTTGTGCACTACTATCTATTCTTGAACTCCTACGATTCAGTGTATAAATGAGAACTAACCCAACTCTGACTTATTATTAAAAAGAAACCTTATTTTGTTCCTTATCTTTCAGAATTGCGTGATTTTGTCATCTACAGTTTATTGTTAATTCTTACTGAAACCCCTGCAAAGTTACACAGGGTCATTTGGCTTCTTGCTTGATGTGAACGTTTACTAGTTTATTGCTTAACATTAAATTTGAACAAAATTATAATCAAGCCTAATAAGAGTACTCATTTTTGTTTCCTTTTAGTTACTTAACATTTTAAAATACTAAAATTGAGCATGTGATTATATAAAAAGTATATAAAATAAAACTTCCCCATCAGATCCCAAATCTAAGGGATTCCAGTTGTAAAAAAGTCTGACAAAGATTGCATTTTAAACTTTCTGAAGCCCCAGAGATTACTGGCGACTGTACAGAAAAATGGAGGGTTTAGTTTCAGTTTGCTAGTTATTCTTGAGGATAAAGTCTGAGAAATTAACAAGTCTTGTTTAGGTGAAATCATACAATTTATGGAATCAACATAAAGAAAGACTGGTTTTAGTTCCAAATTTAGCTTTGTGTGTTAAAGCTTTAAAACAAGGTAATTTCAAATTTTCTATGTGAGATATTGTATTTTGAATTCTACTCTGAATTTTCAGAAAACAGCAATGTCGGATACATCTGATGAACCATCAGATATAGACATAAAATATGTATTAATAATGGGTGAAATTATATGTTTTGGTGAGAGAGGGAAAAAACCAAATCACAAACCACACCTTACTGAAAGGATTTTGTTCTTCCAAGCATTAGCACAACACAGTAATAAATAACACTAAGAAGAGATGCTGGTTAATACTTGTGGGACATTGAATTGGCAACCTGGGGCCTGTTTTTTGTAGAATATCTGTCCCAGATCAGTTTCCTCATCATTCCTGCAGAGACCAGTTTGCAAATGCTTCTCTGAGTTGCGGCTGGATTGCAGAGAACAGCAGAAGGAGCACCTAGAAGTTCTCTTGCTGAACAGGAAAAATAGTGGCCCTGAGAGGGTCCATTGGTAGAGCTGGATGTAAAGCCACGTTCCTTTATTCCTGCCCTCAAATCCTGTCTGTTTTACCCCTTATTTCTGTAACTTGGGCCCATCTGTTTTAAAGGTTGCCATATAAACGTGGGAGATTGAGGAGTCCATGAGTACCTTAAGTTTTGTAAACTGGTGTTTGTCATGTGAAAACTAAGCCTAAAGTACTGAAACTGTAGGACTCTAATTTATAACTGAACAATTCAAAAGTACATATTGCATTTACAAAGTAGCTGCCAAAAATTTCATAAATGATCGTGTTAGTCACATTTTTTTCCTTCTTCAGAAGGAATATTTCTTTCTTTTATTAATATAAAACCACAATGTCATTATGTCACCCATGCATCCACTGTGTAATTACTCCATTTTAAAGATAAATCCATTGTCTTGAGATGCATCCATCATGGATGTCACCTTTAGCACAGAAGGTGAGACACTAAATGGACACCTTTTACTAATATTAATTTCTATATAGTCATCAATTGCAAATAGACCCTCCATTGTTCTCTTTGACAGAGACAGGCCAATGACAAAGATTAAATTATCTGTCTTTGTGGAAGCGAGGGATCTGCTTCAGAGAGTGCTCTTCAGGATCTTGCTTTTCTGGCCTAAGTATATTATATTAATCTACAGTTTGTTAATTTTAAACACTGATCAGTTGTAGCAGAAGATTGCAGATTGCTCGTTCTTCATTGAAATGGAAGGTCAGGACATGGAGAAAATTTGAGTTTCTCTTTGAAAGAGTTTTAGTCAAAAAGAAAAGGAAGGGCCTGGTTTTGTCTCTTGCCTGCTGTGTTAATCTGACAGTCAAGGGCTCTTTCTGGATCTTCTGCCAATCTTATCTCAGATTCTTATTCAATTTAAATGACAATTTGTAGTGCTCATTTAGATGATGCAGGACTGTTATTCTTGGAGTATACTGAAGGGTGCATCTTCAGAAACTTGCAAGAACCAGTACGGGAGCCATCAAGGCCCCAGTGCCTTTAGCAACCGGGAGACACGTTTGTGTTATTTCCAGAACCACCTAAACTTGGCGGGGAGAGCAGGCATGCTACACGTGAGCTTACTTACCTTGGTGAGATGAGTGTACAACATGTCTCTCTAGATATACTGAGAAACTGTGACAATGGACAAACCAGATCAATGGCCTTTGAAGATATTTTGCCAATCCATTGAAGATAAAATTCTTCAACGTAATGTGGTGCTTAGGGATGTGGTCTAGTGGTGGACTTGACAGTGCTGGGTTAGTGGTTGGACTTGATGATCTTAAGGATCTTTTCTGACCCAAACAATTCTATGGTTCTATGTTTTGCATTTTAAAAGTGTTTAAAGTTATACTTCTTTGTTGTCTCTGGGGACATTTCAGTGTTGTATGGAATGGTACAGCAGCCAGCTGTATACTGGATTATTGTTGTAAATCCATCACACGTTCATGAAGTTACGTAGAACAATTCATAAGAAATAAAAAGGATAAAATCCTGATTAGGGAAGATACTTCAGTGAGGTACAGGTCAGTACCAGTATAAGCTGGTACTGAAAAAAGATCCAAACACCATTGAAAACATCACTTAAATTAATGGGCTTTTAGCAAAGCCCAACAACCTGGTTTCTTGTGCATTTATATTAGCCTGCACACTTAGGATAGACATTCTGCTTTTAGAGTAGGCATTTCTAAAATGCCTAATCAAGTTCATAGGTAGTTTTGCTATAAAATAAAAATAAGTAATAATGTAATTACCTGTTTCCTTTCCCACCAGATTAATGTTTTCTATAACAAACTCTGTAGCTGTTGTTGCTTGTACACATACCTGGTGTGTATGTGTGTCTTCTAGCACTAGGAAAGGAAAATATCTCTGTATTCCTACATACAGGGTTTTTATGGTAAAAGAAAATATTACAGTATGCCCCACACATGATGTTAGTCTTACTTGCTTCAAGAAAAAAGTTAATACTCAAAATGAAAACTAGAAATCTATCTTTTATTTGCAATAAATGGCAGGGGACGAGAGCTTTGGTCTCCAAAATCAAATGAAGACCTCTTTTACAAATAGCAGTTGCATAGGTCTTCTGGCAGTGATGGTACAGGGGTTGCTCTATGCTCTGTAATTTGGCTAGGTACGTTTGCATGGGCACAGCAGTTCTGGACAGGGTCATGAGAAATTGGACCTATTACAGCTCATAATACTTCCGTGATGAGTTCTGCCAAAAGAAATTTGGTCTCTGCCTTCTTCAAATTAAGACACTCTTCTGCATTGACATTTCTTTCAACATCCAGTTTATTTAAACTTTACAAAGAATTCTAAATTAAATTTCAGTATAATGCAAAATGTTTTACTTTGGGAGTTAGGAAATTGATATCCCTATCCAAAAATAGTTGTGCTTTAGATAATACTTATTAAAACAGACTCTGTGAATGTTTGCATTGTTTCTGATGGAAGTGTTATGTTCTGCTATGTACAGGTAGTGCAGATAATAAGTTGGACAGAATGCTCATCTTCCAAAATACAAGAAATTTTGTAGCAGATTCTTGGTACTTAATACTTACTGTCTGTCTTGTAGTAAGTGAACCTACACACTTCTTGGCATTTTTGAATAGTCATCAGGCTATTTTAGTGGTTTGGATTATTATTCATGTGTCTGAGAATTGCTAAATGGTTTTCGCAACTGTAATTTACTTTCTTCTGACTTTTAAATGTAAATTAAAATGGGTGATTTTTCAGTGCATGCAAGTCTCTTTATTGGTTAAGGTCCTCTGCTTGTGGCATTTTTTATTTACTGACCATTAGCTAAGGTGATATCCCTAACTTTAAAAGTTTCTCAAAGGAGTTAATGCTGCTCTCCCTACACTCTTGATTCCTTTGTATGATTATGGTCTGGTGTACTTCTACAGCAGAGACATATAAATAAGCAGAAAATATGGTAAGATTGCTATGAAAATCAATTGCATTTTTATCATATTAAAGACACAATTATTGAAAGTATTAATACATGAGAAACATCAGAAAGAGTTTAGAGGGCATTTATAAAGGTCTGTGTTATATCAAGGCATATGTGTACTATACATATGTGCTGATAATGAGAGTCAACAAGAAATATATGTTAAGCTTAGTTTAGAGTTTGACATAACAACACTTCGTTTAGTGCCATTATTTTAAAATGCTGGTGTCTAATTTAACTCAATTAACAGAAAATAATACTTCTTTGTCAACAGTTTTAATAGTTGCCAGGCAAATTGTAGCTTTTTCCCTCATTCTGGGTATTTCTCTGCATTTTGTTAAAGAAAATTCTGAAACAAACGGGACAAATGTTGTCCAAAGTTTGGTATTCTGCTGCACATCAGCAACCTGTGTGTGCATGTTCTTCAGAGTGTCTGGACTTCTTTCTGTAATAATCTGTGTACTTGTTAGGGGAGGAAAAATCCATTCTAGAAGGACTACTGTTTCTTTTTGACCAAGTGACCTACAGTGGACAACCATCATGAAAGGACATTAGTCACAAAGTTGGCTAGGAATACTATTTTATTACGAGAAGAAGAAAAAGAAAAAGGACTCTACTTGAGTGTGTATCTTTTCTTTAGTCCTAATTAGAACCACAATCCATCATGCTGGAAAGTTTCTATTCATTTTGGTGATTGGGGACATGACAAATGAATCTTGGAATAAATGGGATGTCAAGGCAGAGCAGGAGATGGATGTGTTCTGCATGGGATGAATGTAATAAGTACAGTTAATGTTGGCAGCCAGCCAGTTACATTGCCTCACACTGGATGAGTTGCCCCAAGGCTCTGACCAGGGGTAAAACACCAATAAATGATTCCCCTCATCTCCCATCTATTAGAAAATGAACACCTTGTCAAGATTTGTTTTCTGTTTTCCTAACTGTCACTTTGCTTCAGGGATGGCAACAAACCAAACATTAGTTAATTGTTTCTAATAAAATGCTGATAATTAGACAGCTTTTTTCATAGTGCTGGCCCAGCTCCTCTCTTTAATTTCACTTCCCTTTCAGTGGCGTCTGTTTCTCACACAGCCGCGTCGAGATTGATTATCTGCAGCGAGCGAGAGGCCAAGCAAGAAACTTCATTTAAGATTAATTTCAGGGAAACTGTTTTACAATTTTTCTAAATTGAATTTAGTCTTAATTTTAAAGTGTTAGGTGTTGTATGTCTCCAAAGGTTGCTTTTGGATAATTTATAATGTATCAAGTAATCAAACCCACTCTTGAACTAGGATGCTCAATGTGTCCAAAGGCATTCCTTGGATTTAGCCATACTGACAAGCCTAGTTTTGCTCAAAAGTGTTGGGGAGGGAAGGGAGGCATTCCCTGGCATGTATGCTAGCTTGCCAGTAATGTAACATCTTTATTTATTATTAAGCAATTTCTAGAAAAGACTGTCTTTTCCTCTTTATATCAGTTCCTCCAGTCTTTGCTGATCCCCAGATATCTCTTGTAGTTGCAATAAGCATAGGGGACATAGATTGTTTCCCCTAAATGCTTGAAAACCAAGTCTATAATAACTATGTAACTTCATGTTAGATCCCAGATCAGGATGTATGTTGCTCATGCTAACCAGGGTAAGACTCAGATGTATTTTCAAGTGTATTTGAAGTGCAGTCTGTTCTTCAGATCCATTAAAAAAACCCTCAGAAATCTAAGTGCCACTAATTTCAGTTGAACTGTGACGACTTGCACATGGTGAAAAGCTGTGCCACAGGACCGTTCTGTCTTACCTGGAGAAGACCATGCTATAGCAAACACATTCCAACCTAGTTTGCTCACAAGCTGAAGACAGTATAATTTTAACAGTGCTGCTAACAAATACTTCTGCAGCCTGGTGGTGGGGAGATGTGCATGTCTGTCAAGGGTAGAATAAAAAAGGCAACAAAGCATCTAGAATTCATGCCAGATTGGTGCTTGTTTGGCATGAAAAGGGACTCCTAAGATCTCTTCTCCCTTACCCTCCATCTGTTTCCATGCAAAACAGGCTTTATTTGTTTGAATTCCCTTGGGGAGGGGATGAAGCTGTAGCACTGCAGCTTCTTTCAGTCACTGACTTGGATAAAGATACTGGGAGTTGAATATTTGTACCACAGCAAAATGCTGAGCAGCTCAGTGTAAGAACTGCTGAGTTGGAAAAAGAAGCTGGAGAAGGATGAAATGAATACTGAAAATACAGAAATAAGCAAATGGAACATAATGCAAGCAGAATTAGAGTACTTGGAGTCTGTCCTAAGATATTCCTGGCCAAGTTTGTCCCTGAAGCAAATAAAACAACCCCAGGGCGCAATTTGGCCTACCATGTATACACTTAGACTCTCTGAAAAGAAGCAGAGTAACCCAATTGCATGGACTGAGAAGAACTGCAATAGCTTTTCCATCCTATTTTTTGCTCTAAGAGATGCTGCATATAATACATAGATCGTATACAGTCCTTGTTAAAATAAATCTAATATATTTTTACTAGCTTCACTATGTACCATTTATTTAAAAACTTCTTGGCGTGATGAAAGGTCAGATTCTGAATGAAGGCAGGTGAACGCTTACCTTAAACCTGCCAGAAAAGAAGGTCTATAACACTTCCTAAACTTCCTTTTTTTGCTAGCAAACCTCTTATCTTAGCAGGAATTGGACTGGCAACTCCCAAAGAAAGCGTTCAGTGTGGGTTTGTTGGATATGGCTGCACAGTCATGCAGGGTTGTAGTTCATATAGATGCAACCGATCCAGCTTTAAATTAGGATTGTAACCACAGCCTCATGGAGCTAAGCATGGGACAACATACTTGCCCTGTTTCTCAGGTAGGTTTTGTTGTGTTACACTAGCTGAGGTGTGTGTGTTTGTATCCGTTCTCTTTGTTCAAGGATGTCATAAGGTCTTTATCATAAGAGAAAAAGGAAAAAAAAAAAACTCTGCTGCTCAAATTTATTCTGCATTAGAGAACCTGAAAAGGTTCTCTCTGAGTGTGAAGAGTGACTTACATTGCTGTCTAAGAGAAGGATGCAGGCTCTTCTATTTCACTGTCTGGCTGAATATGGACATAGAAAAAGAAGGAGATTAGTGAAAGACAAGCAAGCACTTCTTTCACTTTTGTTGTGTATCTTAATCTTTGAGTGAAGGGTACAGTTAACTTTCTTCCCAAGGAAATCTAGCTCACTGACCATCAGATAGTGTGGATCAGAGGCTGTTGATTTCTCCTGTGAGCACCATGGTCTCCTCCAGCAGTCCTGCTGGGCTCAGTGAGATTGGCGCAGCGTAAGTTTCTTCAAGGTGCTTCTCTTCACATGCAGTCATTATGGGTGACAACCAGGTCTGTTGAAAACACATTTATTGACCCTCTCAGCGGTGGACCAGGCCTGACTACACAAAAATTACATACCCTGTATGCATGGTGAGTACAGGTGTTGGAGAATTCAAGTTGCCAAGCCTTATTCTTTGTAGAGGGATAGGTAGATAGGTAGATAGATAGATATAGATTTTTTAATTATTTTTAAGGGGGATTTTCTTCATTTTCGTTAGCTACAATGATCTATAAAGCTGTTGGAGAATTATTCATTGTCAGGAAGGCTTGTACTTAATGGCAGAGTCCATTGCAACCTACCTGAAGTAACTCTGTAGTAGCGTAACAAATGGGAACTGCACTGGAGAGAAGTAATACAAGCTGGGAAAGATGCTGTAAAAATGACTTCTTGGAATACTCACATGGTCTGGTCTTGAACAAGTGGTCTGTTGCTTCTGATTTTTCAGTGGAAACAGCTGACTGATGAAATATTGTAATATTGTTTTAAAAAACATGTGGAGTTGCTTGTAGACTGCTATCAGCTTACTTCACTGTCAGTTCAGTTTGCAGCACCTGTGATAAATTAACAGAATTAATAATTGCCAAGTGCTGCCAGATTATGCTTGACATAACGTGGGGTGTTGGGTTTTTTTGGTTTTTTTGTTTTTTAAATTCAGGCTGTCATCAGATTATTTTATTTATTCATCTATTTTTAGAAACTGTGTAACAGCAAATAAACGTGTGCCATGTACTGCAGGTTGATAGACAACTGAATGGCAAAGCTGTAATGGGATCTTTCAGTTCTTACTGAATAAAATCTGTTTCCTTTTTACTACTCTGGTTGACTTATATACCAGAAAGGCATATTTAAAGCTTGTCAGAGGCTGGTATCATCAAAGCAGAAATGTGTTTTGCCTTTCCAGAAAGGAGCAGAATTTGGAATATTTGTAGGCTCATGCAGCACTTACATTGCCTTTGGGTTTGAATGGGGGTTTGGAAGTGCCTAAGAAAGGAAAAGAGATGTATAACCATGTTAGTGGGGCCCTTCATCCTACTTCTGTCCTCCCAAGGCCACAGGGACACGTATGTATGAGTGATGGGCGTCTCTGAGAGCCCGGGCAGGGCCTGTGCCATTCAGTTACCAGTTGCTGCTCTGAAGAACATGAACCCTTGCCCAGCACAGCCACCCAAGGGACTTCTGCTGGATCATCTGAGCGGCAGAGCTCCCTGCAGACAAGTGAGGTTGTACCTGGACTGATGTGGACTCACTGGGCAGGAAATAACCACCAGAGGGGTTCTTTGTTCAACGAACTCTGAACAGATTTCTCTTGAGAGGAATTCTAATTCCTAATAAAAATCCAGATAATGGGCGTCTGGAGAATGCCTGTTTCTCCCTGTTCAGCTGTATGATGAAAAGAAATAGCATTTTACAACAGTGCATATAAAAATTAAGTCCAGTAGGAAGATTTTTTAAAATATATATATATAAAATAGTTTAGTAGCAAGTCATTCTGGATCAGTAAATGTGCTCATTTAAAGCTTGACAGATGCAGAAATGTCAATTTTCATTATAGAACATAGCACATCTTTTCCTTGAGGGAACCTCATTGGAAACTGTGGATTTGAGGAAAACCCATCCTATGCCATACCCTATCCTGTCTGGTTAAATTAACACCGGGCTTTATTTTCAGACAATGACAGCACATTAAGTTTGCTTGTCATTTTTGGTTTTGCTGGGAAGTTGCAGTCCCTGTATGTGGGGCAGAAGAAGGATGCCCAACATCCTGGTTGCTTTCTCTGTGTGATCAGGTAAATCTTTAGCAGAGGTGTTTCAGGCTTCATGTATACAGAGTGTCCCTCAGTAGCAGAGAAACTGCAAATAATATGAAACACCATTCCTAATGCCAAGCCATAATTGTGGCCTTTCTACACAAATGTAGATTTTGTAATCAGCTGTAATCTGCAGCTGGAAAAATACAAGTGTGTAAAGTGTTGTTAAATTATTACTGTTCAGGGATCATAAGACAAAGTTTAGTTGTCTAAATCTGTCTCATAAACAAATTAACACAGTGCTGCTTTCTGTTCAAAATATGATTCTTGTTGGAAGGATTAAACATGTTAAATCCAGCTAGAATATGCTGTGATCATGTTTTTTAGCAAAGCTGCAATAATCAGACATTTACAACTAATAAATCAGTGCTCTAAGTCCTCTGCAATAAGGCTTTGAAATATAATCTGCCATTTCAGATTTATAGAACATGACTTTTCATAATTATAATTCTCAAATGCACATTACTAGTTATAATTAAATTCACTTTCAAAAAATCTGAAGCATTTTTGTGGATTATCTGCTCATATTATGTTCTAATGGTAAAATTAATGTATAATCTGTTGAATAAATTTGGTTAGTTCTTAGATGGAAAAATATGCTCCACTATTGATCAAGTCCTGGGAACTTAGATAAGAAGAACAAAAATGTATACTGTATATCTTAAGAGGGCTCTAACAAAGCCAGATCAAACTCAATCATAGGCAAAAAGGAGAACTTTCCTTCATAAAAGAAAAAATGAAAGGATTTCAACTAATTTAAAAGAAATTAAAAAAAATATTAAATTATAGCTCGATTAGAAAAGATGTTAAATATTGGCTCTGGTTAGAATGTAACAATGGATTAAATTATAGACTCATTCAACTGAAGAATGAATTCGTGGGAACAAGTATATTTATTTGTGGGTGTTGGTTCAATAAAAGCTCAAGTGTATCACTTAGCTTAATGTTTCTCATTAATAAGATACCCAAGAACCTGGTGTATTTCTTGCCATTATTATCACACTGCCCTATTATTTCACTAAAGCAGAAACTCAGTCTTTAACATTTCAGTTTTAAAGGTGGTGGGTCAGATCCCTGCTGCTCTGCTGTGGGGGCTGGAAGAATGCTCCTGAAATGGCTGTTCCTCACAATGTGTCCTCCTCCTTCTGCCTCTGCTCCACTGGTGCAGCTGGAGGTGACCAGTATATATAATCCTCTAGATTTGTGAGTATTGAATAATAAGAATAACTTTTTCTGCCAAGCCTTTATGTGAGAAGTGTAGAGAAGGTAACAATCTCTTTTGTCTAGTTGGGGCAATTCAGTACATCAGAGGATCAAATCACTGATGGGTTTGCAAATAGTCTCTTGGAGCTCTACCTCTTATCCCTGGTTGGTTTGTTGTTGCTGCAGGGGCTCTGAATTCCTTTTGCTGAGGGCTTACAGTAGTAGTTTCTGCTCTTTTGGCCTGAGCAGGCTGCATTACTGCCCGCAGGGCACAGTGCAGGTGATAGTGCATGTGCAGGTGGTACGTGTTTGCTCATGAGCAAGAGGAGCCCATATGCTTATGATGTGCGCAGGAGCTGAGCATTGCTACCGTTTCCTGAGACCTGCGAGTCCTTCTCTTCTCAATTGTTTCAGAATGCCACCACCATGAGACTTCAAATGGCCATAATATGCCAACCTCCTCCCTGAGGATGACAAGGCAGGATAAGCTGCCAGGACACATCCAGGGCCTGTAATGCACTCCTATGCTCTGGGAGGGAAGCAGACTGTAAGTTATACAATTCATTTTAATGACCATGATCTGGCTAGCATTTTATTTCAACATGTACAGATATCAAATTACATCAGAACACATGAAGCTGTGCAGCTAAACTTAAATGTGCAGATTATCTTACCCTTGAGAAAGCTTATGGGATGGTCCAAAGTCAATAGGAAACTGAAGACTTAGAGATGAAATGTACAGCGAAAAACAGGTCATTCACATGAGAAAAACCACTGTTGGGCTGGAGGAAGGCAGCATTTGTGTTTAACTACCTTCCCTTTGGTACATCTTTAAGCCATTTAGCAGCTCCACTCCTTTTTAGCTTTCTATTTCCTCATGCAAATAGTAACATTTCACTTCTGTGTAAAATCACATCCTTTAGCCTGGTTCACGCTCCCTAACTGTAAAGGAAGGAGTAACAAGGCAAGAGAGGGTTGAGTAGTGCCAAATCAACCTGGAAACTGAAAATCCAAGAGAAATAATAATTAAAGAAATACACATGTAATAGTTGAAGAGCCTTTTTCTTGCAAATGAATGTGAAACTATAGATGTGCTCTGGTACAGAGATGGCTGGATTTGAAAAGGGGCAGGAGCTGGCTGCCTTCTTAGGGGTGAATGCTTTATGGGGTTGTTGTACTTAAAAGAGTGAGAAGGCTGAAACAGCATTGATAGTGGTGGTATCGGGAGAGTTAGAGAGAACCCGGTGCTCCTGAGACCCATTATATGACAACATTCTTAAAGATGGCCTGTAATGCTGAACTATTTCCTTACCTACAGCAAATATCAGCAGTTTTTGATACAGGAGTAGAAATTACCAGCTGCTAAAGGATAGTCCTTGCCTTAAAGGACTTCATAATCTCCACAGCTAAATAAGGCAAAAGCAGGAAGATGAGACCAAGGCCCAGGGAAGTGAAGTGACATAGGAAATTAGCCATTACATTGAATTCATAACCATGGCCTCCTATCATCCAGCCTGGTGTATTAAACCATCCAGTTCTTCTCACATGCTACTCTTGCCTCAAAGTCTGAGAGACAATAGGCAGCAGTGAAGTGCAGTAAATAAATAATTCAGGGTGATATGTAATGATCAATGGAGCATCTCAAATGAATGCACGCTGGCCTGCAAGCAAAACTATGTGGCTGAAAGTCAAGGTCATTTAGGGACAGCTTGCTCTTGCATTCCCTATACAGTCTTTAGTTAGTATCCTAATGACATGCATTAATAAACCTTCATTGTGAGTGGAAAAAGATGTGAAGGGCTGCCATTCCTGCTGGATATCTGTAAGGCAAATGGCAGTAAATGTGCCAGGGGTGGGTCTGTGTGCTCCCTGCATGAGCTGGCCCACCTGCAGCTGCACTGCTTGGGAGAACTTCTAGCCGGAGCCATATCCACATCCCAGCTGATGAAAGTTCGTAATTAACTTTCTAGAAGAATGGATATTTATCTATCCACTTAATTAGAGGCTGCAATAATACCATTAAAAATACTGTTGCCATTACTAAAAATAGTTGTTAAAATGCCATTTTTAGAATTAGCTGAAAAACAGTTATTAAGATGTACAGTCTGCTGCTGTTTGGACCATTCATGTCGTGCCACCCAGTGTTCAGATGTGGGGGGAGCAAGCAGAAACTGGCTCCTTTCCACCTTACATACGGTGCAGGTGGAGCAGGTGGGAGTGGCTGGCATCTTGGTGTCCGGTGAGTACTGCAATTTCTTGTATTTTATTGACTTTGTTTTCAAGATTCAGGAAAATGCAGAATGGTGAATGAATAACGATCCATGTCCTCTGTTTCATATTTGAACACAAATATTATGTATGTGATCAGATGGTCCTTGATTTTTATAGCTGAAGATATATGGCAAAGAAATATGGTCCTTGGGTAAGAGGTTTGAACAAGATGAGGCTTTATTCCTATACCGCATCAGGTAAATTTGACAGTCATATCACAAAGATCCCAGTGTGTGTTCAGCACTAAATGTCCCACGTGCAGCCAGGGCCTGTGACTTGCAGTCTTCTGAGTAGGGTCATAAACTCCCTGAGTAATTGTTCTTCTTAGGATGAGATTGAGGAATAACGAATATGCAAGTGATGACTACAGAATAAGGCGTTTAAAAAATTAGGAAAAATACTTCATGAGGGTATGAAGGATACAGCTGTGTATTTTACCTGTGTATTGTGCTTGCTTACTTCAGTATGTGCAAGCAGGGAGGGTTGATAGATGAACCAGCACTTGGTTCTTGCTTTACAAATACACAGGGAGCTTTGAATTGTTAAGTACCATATGAAAACTATAAAGATGGGATCAAATCTGCCTTTATGTCTTGTCTGTGATAGTGCCATATCCTTTTACTCCTCTTTGGATCACATTCGAACTGATTTCTTCTCTGGACATACAATATATCACAGAATAGTGCTACATTTGTTCTATGACCTTTTTGTTGCGTTTTGGGGGATCTTTTTCCTCTTCCAAATTCTGAAAGCCTACTTTGCTTCTTGGAAAGGTCTTTTTCTCACATAAGAGATGTGTTGGAAATATTTTCTTAATAGCCTTTATGCTGCTTAATCTGTCTTTTAAAAAAGAAATCGGTCGAGACCTGCATTTTTCAGAAAGTACAGAACAAATAACTCTTGCCCATTCCACGTGCCACAGCTGGGCAATTGATGTACACTAGCAATGCCTGAGGATGGAGGAGATGTCTGTATCTCTTGAAGCTCAACAACACCAAAGATGTAAGCATTCATACTTCAGAAAACAGACTGCAGATGTGCCTTCTCCACCCACCACCGCAAATATATTTGGTGATGTCTCAAATACATGTAAATATTTTCAAGTTTGCCAATCTGCTTAAAGATGTATGGTAACACAATAAAATTTAAATGCAAAAATTTATTTCAAATCACACTTACAGGACTGGACGGCCTCCCTGCTGATGTGTACAGCATACTAAGACAACGATTATTTAAAAGCATGTCAGCAGTTTTGCATATATACTGGAAAATGGTCCGTGTGCATGTTCACATTGCTGGAAAACTTGCCGAAGTAAAGGGAAGACTTTGGATCTTTGGGAGTGAACATATATGACTGGCCCTGCTGACCACAGGCTGTGGCTGCTCTGTGTGAAGCACAGGCTTTATGCAGGCTGGGGAGAAACAAAGACTTCTACAAAATCTCTTTCTTTTGCACTAATAACATAAACAGAACTAACTGGGACTTGCTTCTGTTGTTCAGGGATTTTCTTAGTTCTGGTTTGTTTGTTTTCTTTTCTGTTGTCTTTGTAATTCACCTTAAAACCCCAGAAGATCATCTTTTTAACGCTGAAAGGCTGTGAGTAAAGCATATGAGATGAAATGCAATTCCCACCTTCACCACTCTGAGCATTTACGAGCCATTTAATTCCATTCTGAAGGCAGCCAAGCACTATATAGCTTCTCAGGATGGCCACCAACCTCAGTAACATTCCCGGTGTCTTCAGCATCTTGCAGGATTCTGTTTCTGAGATCAGGTATTTGTCTGTGTTTCTACTACTGGTACACTACGTCCTATTTCCTCTCTGTCCACTTCATCTTTTATTACTGGTTTGGATTTATTAAGATACTTTGCGATTCAGTTATGCAGCATCAAGTCTTGTCTTTGAAAGCCTGAGGCTGAGATTGTCAAAACAATCAAAAACCCCCTTGAAAACTCTTTTGCTAAATGTTCTGATGGAGACCAACACTTTCACAGCTCTACAGTAGATCACAGTGCATAACACATGAATTATTTTCAGTCAGAAAAATGTGTCACAGTTTCTCTCATGACTACTTAACGTTGATACAGTTCATGCCACAGTTGAGTCCATTGACTTCAGTAGGACTTTGAGGCTCCAACCTTCATGCATCAGAAACCAGGATATGAATCATCCTTGGGGGCATCATGAAGATTCTGAAAGAAAGAATATACTTATCTTCCTGAAACAGGTCTGACAGATAAAGAAATATTTGTGTTTTTAATCTGGAATTCACATATATTTTTCCTGAGCATCACATACTCTGCTGGGGAAACTGTCTATTATTTGTTTGAGTACTGGAGAAAAATCAAGGGCACATCAAGGCAATTCATACCTTTTGATGCAGTCTAAAATGTTAAAATTCCACTTCAGCAAAATGCTCTCATTTTTCTACTGCCTCTGAACTTGACAATGCTTTCCTTATTTTTGCTGGGAAACAAATACATCTGTTTTCTTAACAAATGGAAGCATTTGACTTACAGATGCTGCCTTTCAAATCAAAATCTGCTAAAAATCTGATATGGCCAGAAAACGTGTCACATACTTTCCAGTTAGTGGATGAGAACTTTTCCACAGCCGTATTGTGTGCCTTGGCGAGTGTATGTATGTGCAAGTATCCCTTCCTCACATTTATCAGTACAGAATTTTTAAACTGCTGTTGAGGTACAATGAAAGAAGTTGTTGCTACACTTGAGAAGGAACAATGTAGGAGAAGAGACTAGTTTTCTAGTGTCTGAGATGTTGTTACTTCTGTTTTCTAGTGTCCCAGATGTTGTTAATTCTATTTTCTGATGCCTCAGATGTTGTTATTTCTGTTTTCTAGTGTCCCAGATGTTCTCCTTTCTGTTTTCCAGAGCTCAGGCATGACTCCAATGTAAGAAGCGTAGGTCAGGGAGCATCTCTTTCTTACTACAGCGATGGTGTTAGGTGGGGGAGCTCTCTCCTGGAGGGTAGGAACTGGAAGCACACTCTGAAATATGTGTGTCCTGCAGGAAAGAATGGCTGGTTGCGCTGTATAGAGAGGATGGACCATTACTGGTGGGTGAAGAAGATACACCTGTACCTCTCCTTTATTAAAGGGTGCAAGGAGGGGGAGGAGTTGATGGCCTTAAAATTTCAGACTTTGCACTTCAAGTCATTGTGGGAGGAAGGGGGCCTACAAGGATGCTGGGGAGGGAATCTTCATTAGGGACTCTAGTGGTAGGACAAGGGGTAACAGGTCCCAACTTAAACAGAGGAAGTTCAGGTTAGATATAAGGAAGAAGTTCTTCACAGTGAGGGTGGTGAGGCACTGGAATAGGTTGCCCAAGGAAGTTGTGAATGCTCCAACCCTGGAGGTGTTCAAGGCCAGGTTGGACAGAGCCTTGGGCGACATAGTTTAGTGTGTGGTGTCCCTGCTCATGGCAGGGGGGCTGGAACTAGCAGATCTTAAGGTCCTTTCCAACCCTAACTATTCTATGATTCTATGACAGGGAGAATGGGGGCTAATTTATATCATTTGCCTTCAACACTTCCTGCAGTCTCCTCAGCAGTATGGTAACTTTGGGAAGATCTGAATATTGCCAGTGTTTCATACAGCAAAGAAATACTGCAGAGTATTTGTTATGGAGCTCTTTCAATACCCATCAAATACTGGCAGGTTCTTGTATGTCTGGACCATCCCTGTTTATTTTGTGATCTGATGAGAAAATATTTGTGATTAAGAGACTTCAGCACAGATCTGTAATTCACTTGTCTACAGGTGAATGTTAATTTGGTTGTGAATAGGGTGTGAGGTTACTGCACACCAGTCATTCCAGAATAATGTTTTTTACATAGCAGCTGCAATGTTTTTTACTGCATTGTATTTAGCGTAAAGATGCAAACGCAGATTTGCACACTGGTTTTAGTTTAATGGTTTATTAATAAGCATTAAATAACAGCAAGTTTTTCTTTGCTAACCCACTTCTTAATAAGGCAAAAAAAGGACTTATTTAAATATAGATGTGTATGTGTTAGCTGCAGGCAGGTTATTTTTATAATTAACTACAACATTAGAAACCAACCATATAAATATGTTACTGTAGACCAGCCTCCTTAAGTCTAATTCAATTGAAAATTTGTAATTGTTGTGGTATGTGCTCTAGTAATAATAAAATTCTTGGCATTAACAAGGATCAAGGAACTGGCTGGTTTACAGTAAAACACGGAGATTCCTCCTTTTCACATTTGTCAAGTTTTAGCTCTCCCTTTGTCTTCTAAAAACCAGGGAGGTCCCAGGGATATTCTCCCTGTTGAATCAATGGGGGTGGTGTTACTTGAATCACACCAAACCGTTGCCAGCTCTGCAAGCTGCCAACTCCCTCTCCAAGGCAGACACCAATACGACCTTCAAAATTCCCATCTCTGGAAGCTGGCACCCAGGAGGGATTTCCCAACATCAGGCACTTAATTCAGATATTTAGACTCTTCTGCCATTTCCTCATGCCCAAACTAAGCAGCCTTACCAGCACTCGGGGCTTCATTGCTGAGGTACCAACAGTAGCTCCCACACTATGAAGGAATGCCTCCAATCTGCTTGGTGCCTGCAGATGAGATGTGTTTCCTTTGACTTCCTGCCAAATTATGACCTCTGCTCAGCTGGACAATGTATGGATGCTTCTGCATGGGGGCAGATCGCAGGAAATAACTAAAACCCCTCGTACAACAGTTTCCATTTACCTGAGCCTAAGTCATCAGTGAACAGAAGCTAAAGATGTTAGAAGTATTTCCTTATATTCAGAGTAGCCAGTGGAGAGGCTTTTCCCGTAGTCTGCCCATTTCACTAGAAAAGCCAAGTGGGTTAGTGAGCTCTATTGAGCTTAATCTAGTGTTTTAATTAAGTGTTCTAAGATTAAATTATTTGTTGGGCAGTTAATAGATTTTTCATGTTTTCCATTACTTTTATAATTGACAGGAGTAACTTAGTCAAGTCATGATGTAGTATCCATGTGTGTAGTATCCACAAACTTGGGAGTTTGTAAGTCTATTTGACAATCAGACTGGGTCAGAGTTTGACTGATGCCAGCGGTCCATCCTAGAAGTGCACTTCTTCCTTCCCCTCCCAGACTGTTGCAGTGACATCACATGTAGGTGATGCAAATAGTAACATTAAATAAGATCTTTAGGATTACAGAAAATAGTATGCCTGTAAGAAATCCCTATAGTGCATACCAGGCTGGCAGGAGGGTTGAGCATCTCTGCTGTTAGCTGTCCAAATCCTTAATTATTTCAACTTAAAAATAAAGAAAAAAGGAAAAATCAAAGAGTTTGAGGAACTGAGAAACATGATGTGGACTATCTCCACCAGAGGGATTCAATGTATTGACCTAAATACCTTCACCTTCCATAAACCTAGTAGGAGGTAAGAACATTTGCACCCTGCAAGAAATGCTTGCTCAGTGCTGTACAAGATAGGGCCCCATAACTGTTTGAGTTCCCCAGTTCTGTTCACTAGGTATGTCTTTTTGTCCTCTCCAATTACTTTCTTTTTTTATTTTCTTTTTTTATTATAAGAATCATTAATCAGTTTTATGTGAGCAAGCCCTAAAAATATTCTAGGAACAGCAGACTTGGGTATAGAATGTGTTGCCTGCCTCCTTCCTCTAGTTTCTTTCAAATAACTAGAGATCATAACCTCCAAAATCTGGCTGTTGGCTGTTAGCTAGTAGAAACCAGCTGAAACCCTAGTATGACAAATCTTCACAGCTGTATCATATGTCTGCTGTTGTCAATATATTTGCAAAACCTGCCAACTGCTTGTCACTTAACATAAAGTGGATGTAGAGGGGGATGAAGTAGAAAGAGAAACAGATCACGATGCAGTCTGAAAGCATGTTGATCTGGTAAACTTCTTTACTTCTGTTTTTTTCCTTTTTCTGCTCCTCCAGCCTGCTGAAAAGATAGGCATGTTACGTACCTAGCCACGAAGCACAGATCTGAAAAGTAGCCCTATGGTTTGTTTTCTGTATTATCCTGGTACAAGGAAGGTAATTGCCAATCCAGACATGTCGATAATCCACCTGGAAGTGCCATGAGATGGCAGGACAGTTTCTTTTTTCAGGCTGGATTATATGTTGCCACTGACTTGAGAGTGCTCCTGATGCCATCCCAAAGCAAAATCAGCCTTGGCCCAGCCTCATGCTTCTTAAGAAAGCTTTCCTGCACCCAAGCACACCCCCAGGACACCCAGATGTACCTTGGGCAGTGCTGCTGGCATTCTGGCCTGCTCCCAGTGTCACAATTTTTAGCAAGATTTTGATCTTGCTAGCAATAGGCAAATTCCTTTCTAAAAGTATGCTTTTCTTCCTCAAGGAAGTGCAGATTTTGGATAAATAATGTAAGATTTTAGGGAAGTTGAAAAAATGAGTTTGTCTGTCTTTGAAAATATTTCGTATGGTACTAGAGGTTGAGAGAATGGAAGAGGAGGAAAGAGAAAAGCTTATTTACTTAGACTGTTGTCATCCTTCCAATATTACAAAAAAGCAAGGCGGGATCCTCTGTTCTCCACACAACTGAATTCTGTTTCAAGTTTTGGAAGAACATCATAGAATCATTGAATAGTTAGGGTTGGAAAGGACCTTAAGATCATCTAGTTCCAACCCCCCTGCCATCATGATGTATCTTGTTTTGTTTCTTAAAAAGGAATTTTTCAAAGGCAATTTTAAATTCATTGAAAGAAAAGAAAAAACAAATAGACAATAATTTCTTGGCCATCTGCAGATGTTGTTTCCTTTTATGGTGGGTTTGATGACCCATGGAAAGGCAGAGCAAGAACTTCAGAGAGACAATCTGCCTCCCAGGTCAGTGCCTCCCCTGTCTAGTAAAAGCTGCCAACTTTACTGAAAACCAGACTGCTGCTTACCTGGGTGAGGTCTCTGGTCACAGAAGGAGTCACAAAAGATCTTGCTCCTTTTTTTTTCCCTAAATTTGCTGAAAGAAAATAAAATACTGAAATGAGATACCCAAAGCACTGTTTCCTGGCCTTGGATAGGGACCTACTTTTCCAGCCTTGACTTAACCTGCCAGTGACTCCTGCAGGGAATTGTGCTAGAGAGAAAGGATACAGATCGTGCTCAGATTGCAGCTAATTATTAAAAATGGCTTACTTCTGTTTATTTTTAATTGCTCCAAACCTCAGTAGTGTAATGAAGCTATTAAGAAATAACTCTCTGAAAGAGTTAACCAAAAAGGAAAAAAAAAAATCAGATAAGGTCCCCAATGCACTTTTGCATTTTATTGACATTTTAATTAAGACTGTAGTATACTTCAGGGATCTCTGCACTTAAATAGAAACCATTTTAATATGCTACACTGGCAAAGAGTAATGGATGAATACAGACCCATATTCCCATATGTTTTATGGTACTTAGTGATTCTTTTGTACAATGTATTATGATGTTAAGACATTTTATGAGTTTCTATTGGCTAAGCTGAGCCATATCAAATTATAATTTTGCTCAGTGGATTTTACTGTAAGCAGATTAAATAGGGCACGTTCTGTATTTATTGTACAGTTAGATCTGCCTGTTTTTGTTTTTTCTATTACGGTCTTCATTTACTTCTCCCCTTAAAGTGAATATAACGGGCATTATATGAAGAAATCACTTGGCTGGGGTGGTTGTTTGCTGGATTTTCTTTTCTTTAATAATAGTTGATGGAGCTGAAAGGATGTTGTTCCCCTGATAATATTGATCTGAATGAGTTCTTATCCATTTAACTGCACCACTGATATAGCTGTGAATATTTTTCTTTTTAAATAGACAGGTTGGCATCTAGTATTAATATCTGGGGACTCCAGCAAGCCAAGAGAGAGGAGGTTGTTTGTCCCATTTCGGACCCAGGAACAGGACCATGTGTCAGAAGGCTGACAAATGCAGTTTAATCATGCTTACTAACTCTGAGTTTTGAAGACTTTGAGTAACACCAAGTTGTAAAGAAGCCCGTGAGCAACATGAGTATGTGTGAATACTGCTCCAGGACTAAAGTAAGGCAGCTCAAATGTGTAACTTAGTGCAGTATCCAATGAAGCCTCTGTGCTTGGAAGAGGGAAAGTACTAGGACTAGATGCACTGGTGTCAGGCCAGTTGCCTTGTCCACTGCTGTCATGTGAAGCAGCTTGGGTGAGAACCACAGGCATGGTATAAAGTCAGGCAAAAAAAAAACCCCACCACTTTTGTTAGTATTGGTTTGGGACTCTTCTCTTATGGGAGTTTATATATAGTAGGCCAAGTCAAAACCAGAAAGTTCAGACTTGAAGGCTTGTTCTTGTGAGAATGTCAGTTCAAGCAGTTGTCCTCCATATCTCAATGGCCATGTCCAACCAGGTGAAAGCAGATAAGTGCAACAGAAGGGTAATGTTCTAGTTGGTAAAAAATGCTGATTCAGCAATCTAAAAACTTTGTGGGGAAGGTGTTAGTGATGATGAGAGTTTTGGAGAATAAAAGGCCTTCCGTATTCCATTTCTTTTGTACTACCAAGATTTTAATGTTTTAATTTTAGATTAGGCAAAAAAGTGACAATGATTAAACATAATTCCAGCATAAATGAACTGTTGCAGTTGCACATGAAATCCGAGATTATCTGTCCATTCAGCTATTCAAAATTTTAACTTTTGCTGGCCTAGCATCACCATCATGGAGCAGAAAAATTGGAGACCTCTGGCCTTTCCTGGTGTAAGAACAACAGTTCATGGGTCATGCTCCCAGTAGCATTGAGATTGCTTTTCAGGAAGTGAGCATCAAAGAGGTTTACAGATTATTTTTGCAATTCTCGCATTAAATGTTTTTGCCACTTCCAGAAAACTTTGACTTGCTCCTGAATTACTCTGATTCCCAGGTATTCTATTGCTCTGCTTTTCCTTGAAAACCAGCTTCACTAAAACACTGGTTTTATTATTCTGTAGGGATAAACGATGTTTTAATTTAGAGAAGGTTGGTAAAAGATGTGAAACTGTTCAGAGAAATTATGAGGAATCTATATGTTTGGTACCAGTGCCACCAGACAAAGCTGTAGATGAAGGAAAGGAGAATGGAGTAGACAAACAGTGCTCACTCACTGGGGCTATCGATGGATGTGCTCAGAGGTGGGGAAATGTCTAAAAAATATCTGTAAATTAGGCCACTTTAATGTGAAGTGCATGGATTTTTTTTCATACTTTCTATTAATGCACTAGAGTGGGATAAGAATAGGAAAATGCTGCATTAGGGGTTTCTCATGCCTTTTCAGGTTTCCCATCCTTTTTCACGATTGCGTGCAAATGTTCTGTACTCTTGCTTTTTACAGCCACAGTGGAAGGGCAAGACTTCCAAGTAAAGATCATCCAAACCTCTTTGGGGCCAGACTCATCCCAGAAACAGCTTCAAGCCCTTTGATCCTTCCTTGTCACTGATGAAGAAACTGGTACCTGAGGTCGTATCACTCCTATGTTAAACATAATAAGTGATAGTTTTATGTTTCTTTGCCTTTTCAACCGGATGAGGTAAAATGAGACCTGGACCTTCAGGTCCATTTGTCTGCAGCTCAGTGGCAGGTGATTCCTCTCTGGATGAGATTTTTGGTGTGCTTCAGCATACATCTGCCAGAAAAGGGTTCATACCTCATGGGTGAAAATGTTTCACTGGCATGGGGCTAAAGGCAGCCTTTGCTGTCTCAGCTCACTGTGATTCATTAATTGATGCACTTCATGTTGCTCATTTGCCTTTAAATCTGTCTTCTCTGAGCAAAAATGTTTCTGCCATGGTGCTTGACAACATCTGTCAGTGCCTGTCCTTTTTAACCAAAGTGTCCATGGAGACCTCACGCAGAAGACCAAAGAGAAGTAAAAGCCTTACATTAAATCCAACCCCTTCCGATCCAGTCATGCTGATATTGTTCCCTCTTGCCCGATTAGGGGGATCCCAGTGCCTTTGAAGGTGGCTGTGCATAGCTGTGACACACAGTCATTGGGGACAGTGCCAGCTGGGGAATTCAGTGGAAAAACTTAGTATGTAACCCCAGCATTTGTTATGTTTCATCAGAGAGGAGATTTTAGATGTTTAGTGTAAAATGCTGGTTTCCCTCCTTTAAAAAGAGGCAAGACACCATAAGACATCTCTCAGGAATCTTGATTTCCTCTCTCTGGTGCACTGATGTGTACATTTAGGCATTATCTTGCATGTTTGTATATATGGAGAAATCAGCAGCATGTCAATAAGTGTGCTGCTTGATTGGGCCTTTGTCTGCGTGCATGTTTGGGTAGAGTGCAGTTCCCCCCCTTTTCCTTCAGCCCTATTAATGTCTCCTTTTTCTTGGTCCTCTTCCTTTTTTATTTTCCATTCCCTCTCTTCCTGCATCCCCCCCTTCCTTGCAAACCCCTGCCACCCACTGCTTCTCGCTCCCTCCAGAGAAGCTGATAAGCAGCTGTTTTAGGAGGCACAGCTAATGCCATCCCTCGAGGGGGTGTAGACAAGGAGGGGGTTGCTGGTGCATGGAAACCGGGTGTCCCTCATGGAGAACAGAACAAGTCCCCTCCACAGTCAGCACAGCACCACCCGCCTTAGGCCTAGGATGCCGACTTTATCTCCAAATTCAGATCTCCTGGTTCATAGCCCCATGCCAGACATGTGCTTTTTTTTTAGATGCCTAAGGAATTCCTTGGTATTAAACTTAGAGAGAAACAGGGAGAGAATGTGGCGAGAATACATTGCTTTGTCTGTTTTAGCATGTGCTAACAATAATTCCTGATGCCGTCTCACAGGGGAGGAATACTGCCATGGTAACTTTTAACATAAGCATGAAATCAGCAAGCTCCACTCTGATATCTCATGTAATTAAATAGCTAATAATGTACAACTGTAATTTATACTAATGCTTTTGATATTTTGCCTTTATCTCGGAGCCCCTACCTCTTGGCGAAGCATGGTATCAATGTGGACATGGTGCTGAGGGTGGAGTGAGACAAGAAAGGGATTGGGGGGATACCTCATTATAAATGTGAGGCTGGTTCATGAACCGTGTCTGCGGCAATCAAACAGCTAATTGTTATGATTTTGCTGATAGTGTCTTAGCTGTAATATCCTGCACTGTGTCAATTTTTCAACCCTTAATGTAACACATTTGCATATCGAACCATCGCAGCGACTATCCTATCAGCTGTACTTGAGTGTGTGAATCAAAAATGTATTGTTACCCGTGCCCTTCAGCATATCGGATCAAAAAGCAAAAGCTAAGAGATAATTTTTATTTCAATTATTTTTTGGGGGGGCGAGACTTGCAGAAGTAATCACATAGACAGTTTCCTTAAAGATAAACCCCTTGCTCATGCATGCGTTAAAATTCAGCTTGCAAGGCACCTCGTGTGGCTGCAGCCTAGATAAAAGAATTGAATTGTTGAAAAAAAAAGAAAAAGGAAAAAAAAAAAAAAAAGAAGAGAAGCCAGCGTTTAAAGTGTCCTGTGAAAGAAAGAGGCATTTGGCCTTAGGCACGTGCATCCACAAGAGACAGCTTCAACTCTTATAAAGTGGGGAGTTTTGTGTGAGCACAGATGCATTTTGTTTTCCTATGAGGAAAAGATGATTAAATTATCAGAAACAAAGATAAAAAACCCAGGGCTTCCTGGATATTCTTCTTTTACCTCCCTTGTGTCTCACTTATGCCTACTGCTTAGCAAAGGTGCTGACTCTATCTCTCTAAGCTTTAGTTTAAATGTCCAACACTGCTTATTAATGAAAGTAATAGGCTTTTGTTTATTACATGTAATAATGGGGAATATGACTGTTTAATATAAATCTGACATTTAAATTCCACTTAGTTCCGAGATTCAGTTGATATAAACGAATAACTCTTTACCCTAGAGTAAAAACTCCCTCAGTCTGCATTTTAAAGCATTGAAGTTTTCAAAGTAATCAGGTTTTTTCAGAGGAACCAAATTGTGAAGACATCTGTTATGTTATTAATTTCACATAAATCTTAAGCTCCTCAAGGCCTGAAACGAGGCTTCATTCAAGCCGAATTAATGAAACATGATTGTAAGTCCCTTGCATGGAAATGCTGTCATACAGTATTGAGTTGCTTATAATCACTGAGTAATCTTGCAGGCTGCCAAGGGAGAGCTACTTTAAATCCCTCCATAAAACAATATCTGAAAATATCAGAACACTAACTATATCCTGGAAGATTAATAGCAGATGAAAATTTCTATGAAATGAATCATTCTTTCTCAGTAAAGGATACAAACATTTCCAGTAACTGCAGATTGTATAATACAAAGCACAATCTATGATCCAGATGCAAGTTGCATTTAAGCTCTGAGATCCATTCTAAATACAGAATTGTTTAAGTGTGCAAGAATTCTATATAATATAGAAAATGTTTGGAATTATATAGGTTTCTAAATCAATATGGCCCAAATCCTGAAGAACATAGTGAAAACTCCCCCTTGATGTTTTTCACCCAAGGAAAGATTGAGGGATTTGCAGTATGTGTAAATATTGCGCTGAGCAAATGATAACTAATCATAATGAGTAAGAAACAGCATACTGATTTTGAATTCTGTCTTTGAACAGTACTTAATTTTTGCTCTTTTAATTGAGCAAATGAAAGTTGCTATTCCTTTATAAAAAAATAATTAATAGAACAGCACCACACAACTTATTTTTAATGTTGAAATAGGAACTTTTGAGAGGCTGAACTGCCTTAATCGAACTTCAAAATACTACATTGGTCTCCAGCTGAATTGGGAAATAAAAATCTGCATATGATATTTATTACACAAATCTTCTGAGTCCTGTTAGCTTTGATAGATATTTCCCCCCTCTTTTCTCCTTAAAAAAAAAAATAAAAGTAAATAAATCAAAAATGATTAAATACAAAGGCAATCCTTTTAATGTAGTTCGTATTATGCGAACTTAATTATAGGGACAGTATACGTAGGGTATGGGTTATTTGGTAATTAATCCTTAATTAGAAACCTCCGTGACAGTGGTATCTTACATAAAATACCTTTAGGTGCAGCTATTTGAACCTGCATTCAAAAAGCCACTAATTTTCTCCTGGGCTTTCACCCTGAAGATTTTTACACTTTTGCCCCTTCAACACCTCTGTTCTGTCAGTTTTTTAAGATGCCTTCTTTTTTATTCTCCCAAATGTTTTTCCTGAATATGATCAGTGCTGAATTAATTGTAAATGAATAATTATAACGGTTGCTTTTGGTCAGCAGCTGTTGTTATTGAGAAATACTTTGGTTTTACACAATGGAAGTGAGAATAGTTCTAGGAGCTTTTTAATGTATGTTGATGTAATGAATAAGATTCCTGTTGCAGTTGTGACCATATCCCAACATTCAGAGTTTTCTATAGGTCTATAATCTGATAGAAATTGCACACATATATAATAAGAATTTTTAAATGTCATTATAGAGTCATGAGGGCAAAAGCCTTTATGTCATCATATCATATGATCCTGGCATTGCTAGGGTGGCAAAAAGTAAAGAGGACCATCATAATTCATTCTTATGGTGATTTTGGATAAAATTCTGTGTAATTCACAGAATAAAAATGTACTAATATCTAGCTGCCCTACTTGTAATTTTGACAACCTCAGTATGCAATTAAAAAAAACAAGACAAAACAGAACAACAAAAAAAACCAACAAACAAACCAAAACAAATAAACAAACAAAAAAAGAGCTAGGTCTACAATTTACCCATTAGTCAGATTCAGTATTACTTCAAAGATGTTCTAAATCTGCATTCGAGTACCGTATGTTGACACTGTGTTTTGGACACTGGAGATTACTTGCAGTACCACAGCCATGACTTGTACTCTTCTTCTGTAATCCCTGTTCTCCAGGGCATTACTGAATTCAGAGGGAAGAAACAGAGCAGGGCTTTTGGTATTTTTTGGTTTCTGGTTTAGGGAGGAATTATTGGCTGTTTTGGGTGCTGCTTTCTTGTTCACCTCTGCGAATCCATGTCAAAATAAATGGAGACCTTATCTAGAGAGTGCCACACTTTGAAGTGCAGAGATGCAAATCCAAACATTGCATCACACTGTCAGATACAGAAATTAGTAGCATCCTGCATGTCCTTTGAAGTTCAAGGCTGTGCTTCCATGGAACGTATTTTCATACAGAAATCAGATGGAAGCTATTCAAACTTAGATAGCAATAATGATTTACTTGCAGTAAATCTTACAGTTTTTGGCCACACTTAGGGTATGATTTACTAAATGCTTTTTGGTCAGATGTTACTTATTAAGATATTACTCCCTCCTCCCAACTATTTTTTAATTAAAGGCTAGAGATCTAATGTGCTTATTTTCTCTACACATATGTAAAAAATCAAATAGCTATTATATACCAGATTATTTGCTTCTCGCATCTTTTTAAAATACTGTGATTTACAAACTTTGATAGGAGATAGAACTACTTGACTACAGCCGCTGTTTAATCACAGTGGAAAATATTTTAGAATGACAACTTCAGTGGTGGTCTATTCTGAACAACGAACAGAATAAAGTAGGCTGGACTTAGAAGCAGCACATTGGTAACAGTAAAATGATCAGAGGCAGCAAATTATAATGTGTAACTGCTTTTTAAATAAATACTGTCTCGTGTCCGTGGCCCTGCAACCAATATGCTGTGATCATAACTCGCTCTCCATCCCTCCCCAGTCCGCTGGCTCATTGCAGGACTGGCTGTCTCTCAGGGTACATTTGTACAGGGGATAGCATGAGGGGAAGGTCCAGTTTCTTACATCTTACAATAAAAATTCTTAAAGCTTGGGCCAAAATTTGATTCAATTGGCTTTGGGTCTAATCCAACAGACCAGATTTTCTTTGGCTACATTTGTACGTCCTCAACACCCACAGCTGAGGCCAGATTTTTATAGGTGCTCAGCACTTAACAGTCCACAGTGATGGTTGGAAAGCACTTGCAAAATCCAGTCTCTTTAACTGTCAAAGAGAGAATGTCTTCCAGAGACCACTTTCCTCTCTTCCCTGTCAATGCAGCTGGGAAGATAACATCCCTTGGGCAAAACTTATCTATCTATGGAGAGTCCCTTTGCTCCCAGTTTTGTGTCTTTGAGTGTAGGAAGCTGGTGAACCAGGTTAATTATATAAGGGGAGAAAATACCAGTTGCTAAGAGGAATGTGAGGTCTAGATTAAGATGGCATTCATATTTGTGTATCCAAATATCCTGACCCAAGAGCCTTTTATCTCTGTATTCAGGATCTCCTATGGGCTTGTACCACCACAGATCAAAAGAGAATAATAAATTTTTTTTACAATTAACAGACCCATAATGTTCTTTTTCCTCCCTCCACAATTCTCTCTCCTAAAAATTCCTAGAAGTGAATTGCTATTGCTATTGAGTTCTTTGGCCTTACACTGGGCTCACAGGGGGACTAATGGGACCCTATCTGTGTAGTATAATTACAATATGAACATTAGGTTATTTGCTTGACCATGGTGGGCATTTGTCTTTCACTTCTGATGATATCATTTGTAGAGAAAGGACCTTTGCAACGTAGCTGCAAAGCAGTAATGCATACATATATGTTGATGGGAAGTATTTATATAGCCATACGTTATATCCAAACTCTGAAAGGTGGAAGAAGGAATTAAAGAAAATCAAACTGCTTTGGAAAGAACAAACCATGAACTAGATCTACTTTTTTTTTCCACCAGAAAAAAAAAAAATAGAAGCAAGATGGGAAAAATGAGATTATTTCACATGGTTCTGGTTGTTATGCAGATTGCCTCTTTATATCCATACGTTCAACACATCTGGCTCCCTTGTGGCTTTGCTCTTTGAGCTGGGAGGAAGAATGCACAGTGAGATTAAGGGCAAAATAAGGTGGAAGGACAGAAACAGAGAAACAGTTGTGGATGAGGACTAGCTGGACTAAGGAGGATTTCCCTCAAAAGCCTACAAATCCATCTTCTCTTCCCTTCAACCTTCGCATGTTACTATGCTCAAAATTACTCTCTCTTTCTCTTGAATAACTTGGTTCTTGCCTTGGTTTCCCCAGACCACACTGCTGTGCCTTGATTTTCTTCTTAGATCATAAACTCCTAGGGGCAAGGGCTCTGTTCTACCTGTTTGTGCTGCTGCTTGCACTGCAGACCACTTAGCTACTGTGATAAATCAAAGAATAGCACTATCCTTATTTTTCTGTTACAAAGTAAAGGCCTGACCCAAGACTTTCCCTCACAGTTTCCCAAGTGAGAACTCGTTTGTGATTCATGCTGTGTAGAGGCTTTGGTGTGGTCTGAGCCAGGGCTCTGGAAAAGGTCCCTGGGGAGAACAGGGCTATAGGTGCAGGGAGCCTGATGCCTCCTGCAGGGAAGTGCTGCAGCAGTACCTCTCTTGATCAAAGAAGAACACAGGATATGCAGCATTGGAGCACATGGAAAGGTGACATTAGAAGCAGACTCTGTTGGTGAAAGTCTTACTGCACCACTCATTCTCTTAAGCATGGACCATGATGAAACTTTCAAAGTCTCCATGCTTTTATCATTGATGTGATAAACCTTGGGAGAGGAAGATGCACATTGAAGCACCTACACTTTCTACACAAGCACACACACACAGAGGAAGCCCAGAAAGAATCATCCTGTGTATCCATCTGCATTCAGAATAGATGGCCAGGCCCCCTTTGAATCAGTCTGCTTCTGTGCCGGGATGCTGCAGAGCGCCTGCCTGGCTTCAGTGTCAGAAATCAGTGCTGAGGCTCACCAGAGTAATCTCAATCCAAGTGTTTTGGTCTGCAAAGCGTTTATTGAGGGACTTTTCATAAGTAATGCTCTGCAGTACAGTTTGGAAAAAATTCCTCTTCAGAGGAACTTTCTGGATCAGGTTCCTTTTGCTGGAAAAAGCTTCCCTCTACAGTTGAAATGAGTTATTCATGGCTGTACAAGAGAGGCTGAAATGGCTGACATCTTTTAGCAGTGTAAGCTGTATCTTTTATCTGTTGTTATGCTTCCAGCTCCCTGTGCACTACATGAGTGAGACAACGCACCAAATAGGTCACATGTGTAAAGTAAATCCTTCTAAGATGTTAGCACCGCTGTCACTCTCTCCCCAACCTGTTCTTAACTCCTCTCAAGAAAAGTACTGTTAAGGCTATTTTAAGTCAGGTTTTTGAGGGTTTTTTTGGGCTCCATCCCCCTTAGAAGCTGAATATATGAGCTTTACTGAATGCTTTTTAGGCACAGGAACATAGGGCTGTCCTTTAAATGCTTTCAGTTGATAAAGACAGAGAAAACCAATGAGCTGTGACAGCCATATAACCAGTCTCTGATAGCTGATCCTTGCAATATGTCTGTGGTTAGATACACAGCTCCCCCAGCACTTCCCTTCGGGCTCTCCTGCCTGGTGCTCAGAATGCAGGCTGCACATCTTGGACACTCTGCTTCAGGGTGAAAGGGACTTGGAAGGAGATCTGTGGTTTAGACCTGAGCATTTAAAGGTTGTCACAACACTTCTTCTTCTTCTTACTGAACAGGGGAGAAGGGGAGAATTGCATTCTTGGAGGCTGGTCCCCTCTGGAGTGCTGTTTGGCGCACAGCTTTTTGTTCCACTGTGTGATTTCAAGGTGAACACGTTAATTCAATGTGACCCTTTTAAGAAGTCCAAACATCACATGCTACAAGAGACAAACAAAGCACTTAGTGGTATGAATCATGTTTTAAGATGGAGCAGAGGTGGTGTTTGTGTTGCCCTGAACAGTTCCATTTTCAGTGAAATGAGTCTGACACAGGGAAGGTTTTGGACTCATTATGACTAATTGCTTTTTAAATTTCAGTGATTTACCTTTTCTTTCTTTTTTTTTTTTTTTTGGTTTGTTTGTTTCTTGTTTGTTTTTTTTTTTTTTTTTTTTTTTTACCTTGGCTTACGAGCCCTGTGACGCTGTTTCCATGGCCAGATTGTTTGAATTATCTTGTCAGTTTAGAGTAATCTTAAAACAGCGCTGTTGAACAGTTTCCCTTTCTGTAAGGTTAAGTCTCTGCTCCTGAAGATTTGTCATCAGAGCTCCCGCTCCTCTGCTGCCTTTGTCTAATGCATCTGCTGACAGAGTCCTGGAAGAGGACATAAGAACATGCTGTCCTGGGTTGTACTCTAGGTCTCATAAGGTCTGTTTTATTTAACCTTCGCAGGCTGAAATTGTACTCTCATCCCTCTTACAGCAGGAGATTGGAGTGCCAGGTAGCTTGAATCTGGGTACTGCTTTCAGACTGGGATTATAGAGGTTGCTCAGAGGGGTGTTTTATTTCCCCAAGCCAATGATGGAAAACTCCCACCATTTTTTTTTCATTAGCCTAGCACCCGATGGACAATCTTGCCTTCCTAATAGCTTTGTTCATATGGGCTGGGTGTAACCGGTGTTGAGTCACAACTCGTCATCTTGTTGTGACAAATTTTGTAGTGGGTAAATAGGTGCTCCTGAATCCAGCCTAAAGGAGCCAAACTTGTGATGATGGAGCAATCATGGAGATGTCTTTATGTGCTCTGCTCATGAATTTCAGCTGGGTCCTGCAGAACACTGTTGTTACTCAAGAATATATTTCACTAATATCTGTATTAGACGCAGAGCTCGGCAGGTGGTTAAAAATCTTGGAGGATGGAAATATGGCACCTCTCTAAAAAAGCAGGAAAGTGTTAGCTTTTCAGTGTGCAGTGTTAAGCACTGCGTATTTCGACACTTTTTCTCCAGTTGTTATCCTACCTCGAATTCTTGCTAGGGGAAGTCACTAGGAAACTTATGAAATGTTATTACTAGGAAACTATTGAAATGTAATTTCAACAGCATTTGGCACTCTGAACTTTTTAGTATAGTTTATGCTTGGGAGTATTTTGGAGACTCTGATTGTCTGTTTGGTACCATTACAATTGCTGAATGCCTTCTGTTCAATGCTGGCTCCTGCCCATGAGGAGTCATTTAACAGTGGTGCTGCTGGCAGTGGGGAAACCATAGGATGAGGAAACCATAGGATAGGGAAAGGAGAAGGAATAGCTAGAGATGATAAAAAGGAAAAAGTATGCCTGGATTGATTTGTGGAAGAGTGGAGCACTCCACTCACCTGGAAAAGAGAAATAATTTCAGAAAAGCAAAGGTAGACGTGGGAATGCAGAGCTGGTTGATTTGTGTATATTAGTAACACATTTTGAAAGGATATATAAGTGCTGTTCAGGTGAAGCTGATGATACTGCTATTAGTTTTGGGCTTTTCTTCATTGTCTGCAACCCTCAAATATACACAATAACTGATAGTCTTTGTGCTGTTCATAAAACCATTTGGTATCATGTTTTCTGCTCACACTTTCCTTTGCTCCTTACAACTTTGACATCTACAAAGACATTTTAATACTTACAAATAAGGAAAATTGTAAACAATCTACGAAGAGTCTTACATAGTTGCAAAGGCTCCGTATATTGTTGCAGGGAGGCAGGAAGAGAAACTTTTATAATTCATGAGTAGTGAAAGCTTTCTTTACTTCTGGGATAAATATTCCAACCCGTTAGGTATACTTTATATGTAACATTTACATCTTGCTGAGTGATTAGTTTAAACAGCTATTTTTATCCTGCATTTCAGCCCACAACTCTCTAATGTTAATTAGTATTAGGAAGGAAGTATGTTTTCTTCACATGCCATAGCAAATGTGCTTTATATAATGATTACAGAACTTGTTTGATCTTTTGTTTTTACTGAACACAGTCTACAGCACTGACGGCAAACTGTTTGGTTTTAGTTTTCTTGTGCCCTGGGCTGTTTTCCACTGTGTGAAATTGCTGAACTTTTTTTTTTTAGGTGTTTTTTCACAATCACTGAAACTGTCGGAGTAAGATAGGATTTCACTGTAAAGTTTCTTTAAATTGTTGTCTTTCAGTGAACAGTTCAAATACCCCTGCCTCTACCCATTTTATACAAGTTTGAGGGCACACTTACAACTGATAATGTAAAAAGTTTGGACAGAGGGGTTCAAAGGTTAAAAGCAAAAATATCTAAGGCTTTAGTAAATAGTCATTGCCAAATATTTAGAAATCAGTTATATAAAACTTGCACAAATGGGGCAACTAAGAGGGCTTCTACTGTTGTTCCCACTCTACATTCATGATTAGAAATAATACAGAGACAGTTTTAGCTCACAGAAATACATACTCATAGAAATACAGGTTTAGTTACAGATTTCTTAAAAGTTGCACTATTAGAAGTGGAGGAGAGCCACTGATTCAAACCCTCTAACTGTAGGAAGGAGGAAAGTATGAACCTGAATACAAATTTTTAACTTCCTTCCTTTTTTACTTGGAAAACTTAAGGTCTGACACTTTTCCTGAATACTACATGTCTATTGTTTCTTGAAAGGTTTTCATCCCAAAATTTTCTAGGACTACATAAAAGCACATAGAAGAAACCACTCCTCGTGATAAACCTGTATGGTAAAAATGAAGTTGAGATTTCTTTCAATTAATTGAGAATAGACCAACTGTATTATTACAGTTGCTTTTTAGTTGCAAATCTGTTCTTCAAGGTTGCTAACTGTTAGTTTTGGTTTTCTTAGAACTAAGGAAAGTGTCATACTTCTTTGTAAACAGTATTGAAGAACTGATCCAGCAAGTAGGCATATGTCAGCCAGTGTGGAGAAATATGTGGGTTAAGAGCCATCTGTGAAATCTTACGAGTTGGACTTGAGCTATATTGCAGCTCAGCTCTACTTTGATGGACAGAACTGATTTCTGCAAAAACTGTGCAAGCATTTTGCATTGTCAGAGGCTACAGATGCATATTCTAGTTGGTAATTACCAGATCTCTGGTGCTTGTTCATTAATTAAGCGTACCCCTGGCATCCGGTGTTCCTACTTGAAACACACCGAGGCTTAATTATGACCGTACTTGTAATATCTGTAGTTGCATATGGAGCTACACTTGTTTAGTGCTGAGATTTCCAAAACAAAATGAAGTAATTGTTTAGGGTGGAGAAGGAAGAAAGAAAAACAAACAAAAAAAACCCATAAAGAAAGAAAGAAACAAACACATCCCTCCCCCTCCAAACACCACAAAACCAAGGAAAAGGAAAGACAAAAGGCAAAGAACAGAAAGAGGAAGAGGTGGATCCGGCCCTGTGAGGAGTGTGTGTCTTCCAGCCTCTACTCTGACAAGTTCTCAGTCAGGGTTTGCTGTTTCTGGCATCAGGTATGTTCTTTTGGAAGAATTCAGAAAACTCAGTCTGTCTCAAACTGTGTCATGATCTGAGGCTTGCTAGCAAGACGGATCAATCAAAATACAGACTGACTGCCCCGTGGTAGCCAAACCTGAGCCCTTCCAAGCCTCCCTCCCTCCCTCCCAGTCATTTGTGTCCCTCTGCCGCCTTTAACACACAAGTTCACATGGCTGATGCCTTAATGTGGGTAAAGCTCATCATTGCACCACGTTGCCCAGGTTTTGTTTCAGTTTCTTTCTTCTGATTGTTTATGAAAGGGAGATGTTTGGGAAGGAGGGGGAAAAGCAAGCTGCCTGCCCCAGCATAATGGGAGCTCTTGGAGCAGATGAGTGACAGCCAGTGGGAAGCACTGAACCAAAGGCCCTTGCAGCGGCTGAGCGCCGAGTCATCAATAATGCAGAATGAATTCTTGCTTCCCTTGGAGCTGAGAAAATAATACCCGGCTGGAATTGAGCGAGCGGCAGGGGACACAGCACCCTTGAGACTGTGGGTCTGGCAATCCTGAAGGGGAGAGCTCTGGAGAATTGAGTTTCTCCCTGTGCTGTGCCTGATGTCTTCCCCTGCCCACTAGAAAATTGAGAAGTCAATTGGTCTTTTATTGTTAGGGTTGAAATGACTTCCCCCCCCTCC
>NW_009925690.1:0-20150 GCF_000696875.1 Nestor notabilis | reverse complement strand
TTGCCGGCTGGGTTTGAACCACGACAACTGGAAATAGACCCAAAGTCAGTCACATTGCATCTGCACTATCTGTACACCTCTAAGCATGTGTGCCTGCTCTAAGGTCTTTGTCATCTTTCTGCTACCTGTCTGCTTCACACAAAGTATCTGCTGCAGACAACCACACAGTGCTACTGGATAAAACAAAAAATATGTCCCGCTGACTCTGAAGATAGATAGACTGTCAGGCACAACAGAAGGCAAAATCTTTAGCATGTCTCCCTCCTTAGGTCTTACTAACATCTTAGTTTCACAAAGTAAAATTGTCTTTATGTTACTATTTTGTTTGAAATGCTCCGAGTGTCCCAACTAGACTGCTCTTTCTTATCCAACATGTCCCTTCTCTTCTTCACTGGAAGTGATCAGTGCCAGCATACAGACTAGACAATTGAGAAATAAATTTCTTAAGTACCATTGCAGCATCTGATCAGTGGTTTGGGGAACATCTGGTGGGAAATCGGATGGAAAAGCTACAAGTGACTGAGAAGTACAGGTAAGAGACAGAAATACTGTATGTAGCTACTAGAAGTTTTAATTTTCTTGTCTCAAAAATTTTTATACCTTTCTCTAAGCAATAGAATGTGAAATCATTGCACAAAATTTGGTAGTTTGAAAACCACATGGAATACAGAGAAAGAAGGTATATTGGAAATTGCACAAGCTACTGGCATTGAACTTTACTCTGATCTCTCAGTATCTACTGTCATTCTGTGTATGTATGTGCAATTTAAAGAGCAGATCAGACATGTAGCATACACTATACACTTTCCCAGTAGTCCACACTTCCTTGCAATGAGCCTCGTTTGTATAAATGTTCCTGCATAGTGGCAAAAACTGTGATGGGTCACCTTCAGCAAACAACTGCAAATGTAGCATAACTATTTCCATGTCAGTATTCTGCAGGAGCCTGACTCAGCTTCTTGTAACTGTTTATACCAGCTAAAACGATTTGGCCATCTATGCTCCTTTTCAGTTGAAACAAAAAAAAATGCACTCTCTTTTGTTTAAGGTTCCAAATAACTTACTCTGACATACTCCACAAAAAATGAACTAGTGACTACACAACTGACAACAATTTCAAATTATTTTTGGAGCTAAACCAATCAGTGTTGTACTCCACAGCTTTTTGAGTTTGGGCAGAGCATGTACTTCACTTTAACAGATGACTTAGAACGCTAAATGCATTGCTAACTCCTATCCAGAGTCACTTTTTGCCCTTCAAAGTGCCACTTCAAAAAGAAAAAAAAATAAAATCAATACAAAGTTAATTGTAGGAGGGAACTTGTGTGGACTGTTCCCAGTGAACTCTGCTTCTTTTCCACATGAGTATTTATTGAGCCATTGTCGGTGAAAGATTAGGTGCTGAGCATATGATGCTAGATAATACTTACAGCAACTGCCTCCAGTATTTGTTTAACAGCATCAGCAGCATCTCGTTCACTGTAGTAACCCTTTTCCACAATCCTACAACAAAAAAGCAACATGAGAAATTGCATTCAGAATTATCCGTTATGGTAAATAAACCATACAGGCAAAAGCTTTTAAAAAATGAGCTAGAAAACAATCAAATTTAAATATGACCAGAAAGAATGGAAACCAACTCTTTCGCAATTCACGTTACATTCGATTCCCAGTTAAATGTATAACTGGAGATGAAATATCAGCTAGGCAAGAAGCTCAAGCTTATAATATATACACATTCAGTTGAAAGATTTTGAAGTTTTCAGAGAATCTGAATTACTCTCAGATAAAACTAGGTATCCTTTAGGAACTGCTTCTTCACTTCTATATTTAATGCTCTCCCCCCTTATTTATTTATTTGTTTGTTTGACAAAAGAACTGTGCTAAGTACACACAGATCTGAATTATTCAAGAGCATGGGATGGTGTAAAAATTTACTAGCTTCAAATTATGCCTCAAGTATAATGGGCTGAACAAGTTTCTTTTTTTCCGCTCCATCAGTAGAAAATTGAGGGTCTGTAGTCAAAGAAACATGGTTTCATTAAAACTAAACCTACTTTTTTTTCTTTCTTCTTAAGGTAAATGCTAGGTTTAGTTTGCATAGATGACACATCTTGATTTTGTAAATGTGCTGACCAGGTGCTGCTTATGGAGAGTTCAGCAGTATTTATGACTTCTGAAGATCCTGCAAATCTGGTTTTCTTCCCCCCTTCATTTTTATATCTGTTCAATCTTGTAAAAACAAACAAAACATCAATCTTCACATTCATTGTTATCTTCTGGAACCTTACCATGATAAAAATATTAGGACAGAAAATACATTTCTGTGTTAGGGTAATGTTCTGAAGTGGTGTATTTAAACATGTTTTATGCTGTGCTGCATAGAAAGGGCAGCAAAGGTTAATGCAGATTTCTGGGTTGGCCTCTCAAAGCCCAGCTGCGCTACTGCAACTCTTTTAGAAGAACAGTGTCTGGGGGCTGACTCAGGATTTGCATTGCATGTTCTCCAAGAACTGCCATTAAAGAATGAAACATTATACAAATGCAGAGTTCAGTTAAACAGATCCAGCAGAAGATACAGATTTGGACAATGACATATAAGAAGTTAATAAAAGAAAGATCTATCATTAGTATTAATATTCCATTTAAGCTGTCCATCTGCGTTTTTACGACTGTATTTGACTACACACAGTATCTGTGAACAATAATAGTTCTCCCTCAGTTACCTAAAGGTCAGACCTTTGACCTGAAGTTTTGAATTTTTTCTATACTCATTTTTCAAAGACCAAGAAAACAGACAATTATTGTCTAGAAACAACCTGTGGTGGCTAAGAGACATCTTATAAAATTTACTTGCTTTCTGTAAGCACACATGCAATTGTTGACAAAACAATGACCTAAAATCCCCATGAAGCAGGAGAGCAAGAAGGCTGTAACATCTGAAGTCAAAAGTCACTGGAAAAGCCTTAGGGTCCAGAAACAGATTCTGCTTGTGGCAAGCAGAGTATAATCCTCTCTGTTTTGCACCATCATAAAATCACAGAATCGTAGAATAGTTAGAGTTGGAACGGACCTTAAGATCATCTAGTTCCAATCCCCCTGCCATTGGCAGGGACACTTCACACTAAATCATTTCACCAAGACTCCATCCAACCTGGCCTTGAACACTGCCAGGGATGGAGCATTCCTTGGGAAACCCATTCCAGTGCCTCACCACCTTCACAGTAAAGAACTTCTTCCTTATATCTAACCTAAACTTCCGCTGTTTAAGTTTGTACCCATTACCCCTTGTCCTATCACTACAGTCCCTAATGAAGAGTCCCTCCCCAGCATCCTTGTAGGCCCCCTTCAGATACTGGATATACAGATATCTTTTTATCACTTCTCTTCTCTGAAGTAACAGGCTTATACTGAGGTATCTTCAATGCAACTTCATACATCTTTAAAAAAGCTGACAGGAAAAGTGTTGACTAATGTATATATGAAAAACTTTACTACATATTAGAAGATCAAGTGCAGTAAGAATCAACAAAAAGATAACAACCCACCAGAAACAGACGTAACAAGCATGGCACTGTGAAAAATAGCCTATACAGGGATATACCTAACCAGCTGCAATTACTCAACACTCATTGTGTTCACCGATAACTAAATCTATTCATGTGGCATGAGTAACAGCAAGCAATCCCTCTCAAGCAGGAGTTCTTCCATTTCAAAATGATTTCTTGGCTGCATTTGGTATTATTTCTGGACATTTTGTTTCTTTCTGGCAGTGCTTCAGCTACCATTCCATACACACTGCTTTACCTCCTTTTCATTTTTGTACCTCCAGCCCTTCCCCTGCTTTGGTCATCTGTTTAAAACATCAGGGAGAGCTTTACCTGAATTTATATCACAAGAGTAAAAAAACTGTGAAGTTTATTCATTGAGACATTATGTTAGGCTTTTAGCCTCAAGTTTAGGAAAGAGGTTACAAAAATCATAATTACACAATAAAATGCCACAGTATGCTTGAAAGTAAGATTCCTCCTTAGCTATTTCAGGCTGAATTATCTTCCTCTGGTAGACTGCATGGCAAGATGTGAGTCCCAGTGATCCTCTTGCTTGGGTCTTTATCCACCAAATATACTGGTTCGGCTTTGTCCTCCTTTTTAATCCAACTAAAGTACTCAGTGGCAACCAGTAGCTTCCTATCTGTGGCATCCATAAGCATTTCTGAGAATACAGACCTTGCCCCCATCCTGCTTTCCCCCTTCTCTGGTTGTATTTTGGGTGCTATCTTGCTCCTCCATCTACAGCACAAGAGGTGTGTTAAAACACTTTCCTTGTTTTACAGGATTCCATGCATTAAGGACATTCACATGATCATTCAGTTAAGCTTACAATCCTAAGAAGGGCACAGGAGACAGATAGTAACAAAATTTAAAATTTTGTCACAATGAAGTAAAACCGAAAAGTCTGCTGTGCTAGTTTGGCTCTGCTTTAAAAGTGCCACAGATTTTGGAATACATTCCAAAAAATTTCTCATTTTACAATATGTCTTTCAAACAGTGAAAGAAGAAAAAAAAAAAAAAAAGACACCTCTTAAATACAGACAACTTCTTTGTATTTTTCTCCACTCAATAAATCAAAGAAAATATGAGGTTTTTGGCTTTCTGTCAATGCCCAAGCAATGCAGGAAAACCACCAATCACCTGACCGCTGGAACAAGAGAGGTCAAAGAGATGCTCAAGACTGCCCTCTTGACTACGTGTAGAAGACCAGGCCACCCTGACTTACACAACTATATGTTGATAAGGACAGGATACTGCTCTCATTATTATTATTAAATGCATAACAGAAAAAGCACACAGACACTGATGATGAAGCCATTGTGAATTTATACTTTACAGTAAACAAATGCAATGAAGTGCGGGCCTGTATTTCAGGACAGCAATAAAAACCTGCTGTAGAATTATTGTGCAAGTGCATGACTCATCCACTGATGTTACAAGTGAATAACATGCACTGGCAAGCCAATTACAGCTTATGTAACATAGAGCTAACCTTCTAGTCGTTCAGCAATCTAGAATCCAGACTTATTGAGAATACATATTTAATTCTTAATGAATAATAATCTAGCAAGTAGAAAACCTAATCTTCTGTAACAGCAATAAATAAATAAAAAAAAAAGACATACTTCTTAGTAAAGATGAAAATTTATTTCTAAGGGCACTCTGCTTTAAAACCAGAACCTGGCTATTAGGCAGTAAGGAAGAGTACTGAAATAAGATTATCCTGTCGTTTAGGTTCTGTAATAATGCTGAGGGATCATGTGCATATCTATTTTTCGCATTCTCCCTGTGATAGTTTACGTAAGACAAAAGGTAGGTGTGCTAGTTTTCTTTATTAAAACAACACTCCTACCTGAGACCAGTGAAGTTTCTTTACAATGATTTTTCAGCTTCAGCCTACAGTTTAACAATGACTCATTGCCCTTTTCTTCCATAATGGGAAGGAAACATGCAAAATGTCTTACTTTGTTATTACTGAAGCAAAACCACCTATTTACACCTACTTTACAGAATTATCTTAAAGAAAGGCACGGATGAAAAAACTTTCCTTGAGAGGACAGAAGGACAGGAACAGCACAATAAGGACCTAATTAAACACTCTCTTTGATATGCAAACGAAAAAGCCAGGCAGACCAAAAGAGTGCAGGGTAGGAAAACTGTGAAGCAAACAGCAGGGAATCCAGAAGAAAGGATACCAAAATGCTTAAAGTCAAAGCTTGGAAAAACGCTGAATTTGGTGTCACAGATACTCCGGAAATTCAAGACAGCGCTTCAAATCAAAGATGACATTCTAAAGCAAGCAAAAATGTGATGCTGATGAAATAAATGATTTGTATTCTAATCCCATTTGTGTAAAATCACTTTTTCTTGCTTGTGTGTACACTTTTATTGAAATACGTTGATTCAGTTATTTATACTTTTACATGGCGAGACACACATCTGAGAACGTACTGATTTAATCTTGTCTTTCCAAGCACTTGTAAACATATTTGAGACAAATCTACCTCTTTCTATAAAGAGAAGCAGAGAAGTATTTCCCAAAGGCTGCTCCTCACTCCTTCCCACTACAAAACAAGGGGGAACAGCTTTAAGCTGACAGAGGGTAGATTTAGATTAGACATTAGGAAAAAAATCTTCACTATGAGGTGATGAGATATTGGAACAGTAATGCTTGCCAGCTTCCACCCAGCCTTTTTAGCATTTTTGTTCCTTCTGAGTACTGCAAGTTTTCTGGCAATACAAATCCTTCAGTTTTGCAGACAGTTTCCAGTGTAACCTCTCTCTACCACAGAACTGCAATGCCTGCTGTGTTGCTTATGTTTCCATTATGTTTATCTTCATTATAGTCTGCCTCAACAGATGCATAAATTATTACCAGCATTCACCATACTTTTGTAGCCTGCAGTATAGTTTGAGAAAACCATGCACTGGATTTTAATTCTTTTGGGGCATTCTTGTTAAGACTTGGTACTATGCTTTAATTCACCACTTTTTTATGAAGACTATGAAAGCTGTGGGATATCACAAGTAAAGGGAGGGAGGGACATAGTGGCCACACTTGTTCTACAGAAACTTTATTACTGATAGGAAAAAAGTAAAGGCAGAGCGCACTCCTGCTAAACTAAACACATTTAATCTGAAAATCTATAGGGAAAGTGATGGGGAATCCTAACATGTCATTTTAGAATCAATTATATTGATATACAATTTTACAGTTGACTGGAATACATGTATCCAGGAATTAATGGCAAGCATATTAGGCAACAAGTGGAAACAATCAATCTACAAAAAACAAACAAGTGAACATTTCAACACAGAAAGAAAGGAGGCTTTGGGTTTGATTTTTCAATGAGTAAAAAAACCAGAGGGCCAGATCTTTTCAATCCAGCAAGGGAAACAGTGCTTGCACAGCTGCAATGATAAAAGAGGAATCAGAGACACCCAGCAACCTGTTTAACAAGTACAGAACTCATCCAGTGCCAGAGGATGCTAGGCTGGCATAAGTGACTGATGGCACACACCTCTTCATGCAAGACTGCCAATATCTTAAATTCTTGGTCAGCACTGGCTGTTGCCCCAGCAGTGTTACCTCTCAGATAAGACTGAGAAAATGTCTTCCCCTGGGAGCGCAAACCTCAGAGCCTCTCCAAGCCTTGCACTGTAACCACTCCTGAAACTTGTAAAAGGAGAGCACCAGGGGGTGGAAGAAGCAATGGAAACAGAACCAAATGGTACAAGAAATGTGTACTTTATGAGCTCCCTGACCCTGAAAACAAAGCCTCTTTCTCTTTTCTTTGTCTTGGGTATGGGAATCCAGTGCAATGACTATTCCTGCAATTTTAAACGCAAGCTGTTCTCTTGACTCCTTGTGATCAAGAAAATTTGAAACCTTATCCACTTCAACAAACTTATTTTTTCCTACCCTAAACTCTAAATGGACTAGTTCTCCTGTTTTTAGCTTACTTCCCTGCTTCCCTCCTACACGGGCCACTTTACCCATCCTCAAGCCTCACCTGAATTCTGAGCAGGTAAAGTCTCCTTCTTGCTTCCCTTACCTCAGATTACTAGACACACTTAGTTTTATGCTAATCAATATGAACAGTTACTTTAAAATTTGCAATATTTAGCCGTTTGCCACTATAAATACTATTTCTCCATACTGTGGAATTGGTTGCCTTTCAGTATTAAATGAATCTAGAAACATGTCATGTAGCCTTCAAAAGGTCTACTAAATCTATTTAGCCATCCAAAACAGTAACATTTAATTACTTACTTAATTAGTTCACAACACTGTTTCTTTTTCTTCATGCTATGTCTGTATTTGCTTATTAGCAATATCAGAAAACCCCATCACTGTTTCTAGGATCATTTTCATTCTGTTTCTAACTGGCCTTTATTCAGAACTCTTGCACCACATCTTACCTGTGGGCTGCATTCTATTACATCACATACAGTCTCAAGCAAGGCACTGGCCTTTATAAATACAAGATCTGTTCCAATGCCAGAACGTGCTAAGAATTTTTAGAAGTATTTGGTTCTATAAAACATATGTCAATTTGCTTAAAATTCTTTTGCAGTGATGATAGAGATCTTTTTTCTGTACATATTCACTTAATTCTCTTGTTAATTCTAATGTCTTTAAACCAAAAGATTTCTACAAGGTAAAGTGAGACTGAAAATGAGGAGAAACAGGAAAAGAAAATGAAATCACTCTCTTCAACAGCAAAAACGCTTTTGCAGGAACACATTCTCAATGAATGATACACAGATCTACTGGCTCACACCTGTATGGAGGCAATTCCAATTCCCTGCTGCTTTGGTGCATTTGTTTAGTTAAAAAGTAAGGTTTCAGGCTAAATATTTATGTATTTTCTGTACTACAGCATTGAAAAGTAATAAATACAAAAAAGCAGCTCTGATTCAGTTTTCTGATTCTTCCTTATTTTACATCCATTTTCATATTTCAGCACAGACTAGCTGTTACTGTCACTAGTGACTCAAACTGCGTGCCCATGATCTGAAGAACGACAATGAGAAATACAGACCTGTGTTGGAACTGACTCCAAGCCAAACAAACTAGACATTTTTCTTCAGTACCTCGTTAAGAAATGAGATGCAGCATTGCAGTCATTCAAGAAAGCTATTTTCCCTCCATCGTTATTAAGTAAGAGGCTGTTTTTCATAAATCTGGCATGCAGGAGAATTTAGTGAAAGACTGCCTATTTCTTGTATCTCACACTAGGGTTTGTTTTCTCATCTTTATTTCCTTTTTAGTTCCTACTCAGCATTTCAAAGCACAAAACTAGAAAAAATTATAGGAAAATCAGGAACTATTTCTTTGTTTTTAACAAGAAATCTTTGGAATTCTTTGTCTAGCTATGGGCACCGTGTTATCAGAAACATGTGGGAATGCAGAGGATGTTCAACTGACAGTAACTGAGACATAGAAAACATGACCAGGAACTAAAGATTGTAGAGACTGTGAATATATAGTCTTCCACAGTCCTCCCATGCATGAGAATTTGCCACAATAAAGGAAATATTCACTTTCTACCTACCTACTGGGGACAAGGCAAAAAAGTTTTGGCCAAATTTGCAGAAAGAAAATTCTTCATAATACTGAAGCCAAATCTAATTACCAGGCTGGAGAGCCACTGGAATAGCTTACATAATATTAAATGAATCTTACTGTTTAAGAAACAAATCCCAAAACCCTGGATGCCCATGGATGGTTGAAGGACACTGGCTGAGGTCAGGTGAACAACCTGCCTGCTCCAGCCCTCCATGCCAAACCTGCACAGCTGTAGCTGCCATGGTGTTTTAAACACAGTGCTCCAGAGCTCACCCTGACACATCACTTCCCAAGCAGAGTGCAACAAACGGCCACCAAATTCTGAAACTGGGCGCTGTTTGCATAACATACATTATGCTTATGTCTGTCCATGTTACAATTTGCAAGAGTATTCATATTATCACTGCTCAGTTCAGGATTATTTCAGTCTCACCTGTTCCAGTCCTCTTTTGGTGGCCTTGACGCCTCTCAAAGTGCATGGGTGTGTGATATATTCCTTACTCCAGCAGCTAAATTTCAGCATTCCACTGAGAAGTACATAATCTGAAAAGGATTTGCTTTTTAGGCTTTCATAAAAAAACCAATTTAGTTATCATTGAGGACAAGCTTTTTGGTGCTCTGGATATTTAGGATAACTCTACTTCCTAAAACATTTTGGCTTCCCTTCATACTCTTGTCATTAGGTACATCACAGAAAAAAGCAGTAAGAAACAAAATGTACAAAGCAATCACATCCTAAGTGATTTTATAATTTCACGAAAGGTGTTGAATCAAGGCATAGAAGACACATCAGTAGTTCTTGGGTTAGTCAGAGACTTCATGTATACCGTATGTAGGCTACAGCTATACAGGCTGTATGTATATATATACACACACCTCAACCTGTCACCTGCACAGAGCTGTAAAAAACTCTGCATTTCAAATAAATATGAAAGCTAAATTTGTTAATAAAGTGGATATCAGCTAAGGCTCTATCATCTTCCTGTTGAATTTAACAGGTGTATCTCTCCCAGTTTGTCTGGCATCCAGGCTGCATAGATCTGCATTACAGTGGTGAGGCTATGGCAGAAACCCAAGAATACATACATCAGAGATGCACTAATCACAAGAAGTCTTGGTCTTTAAAATACCTAACAAACTAAGAGGTTTCATGGGCTGATGCGTCTTACTTCCGAAAGGCTTGACTAGTTCCCTGAGTGGGCTAGCAGTATACAGGCTGGTCCCAGCTACGACATACCCATACTAACAATTCCTGCAAAGTTATCTGAAGGCTAGAGGACATTTTAAATTAAAATGTTTTAAGTGAAAAGCTTTCCACGGGAGTTAAGAACCAGGCAGGCTGCCACATCAGTTCACATTGAGACAGCGGTATGAAGCCAGGCAGTATTACAAGTGCACCATCATCACTGCTTGAATCATGTGGTCATTTGTAAAACTGCAAGTGTGTTCCTTTCGGTGCCTGCTGTTTCACGTGGTTCTCAGTACATATATCAACCACACCAAAGTAGTACCCTATGCACAAACATTTACAAAAAATCATTTGTACCTCTCATCTTGGACACATTATTGTAGTCGGTAGATACTGGCTTACTTAGATCAATTCTGTCAAGTGACAGAAAATAAAGCGTTGACTATAAAAGTATAAAGGCACTATTACAACTCTCTCCATGAAGGAAATATCATAATACATCGGAAAGGCCACAGGTGAGTATTAACACACGTTTCTTTACTCTTAAATTACTGGGTTTTACCATCACTGCAGCTGAAATCAAGAGACACTAAATGAGCTATTATGACATCAAGAAGCACTTGTACCAGAGCTGATTTTTGTATTCTCATTTCAGAGAATAGGGCACAGTTGGTGTAGTCAAGTCAAACCTCTTTTTTTTTCTTTTTTGCTAGTCTCGAGAGAGGGGACTGTAACTTGGTCATATGAAACAGAGTCCAAAGGACTCTCTGTGAAACCAAGTCCAAAGCCCGAAGGACTGCTCTGTCCCCTGTTCAGAAGACAGACTGCTGCTGCATGAGACCAGAGCTCAGGAATAAATAAAAGATGCTATTCTACCACTAGTTTGTAAAGGACAAACCTCCTGCCCTCCTCCCCCGCTTTAGTGACTGATTAATTCCTTGACTCTTTTTCATGTCCCTTCGTAATTCTAATTTCCATAAGCAGAAACAAGAAGCCTGAGAAGGCTTTGGAAATTTTGTCCATAAGAGGTAATCAGTCCATCATCTCTCAGAAAGGAAAGTTGTTTAGAACAAGTGAATAATATTTTTGTTAATGTACACTCCATGAAAGAAGGTTGTATCAGCTTGAATCTATATTTCTCTGTGGAAATTAGATGAAATCTGAAATGGAAGTGAGTCAAAATACTGTCAGCCATAAGCAGTATTTCTAGACAATGTTTGGTGGAGCTAATAACAAGATAAAGGAAGAAACAGAAGAGTTTGTGATCAAGATGCCAAAGTACAGACAAGGAGAACTTGTATATTGACAATATCATTTGAAGCTGAAAAATGGGAGATTCTAGCAAAAACTATTCTGCAGGTATTATGACCAAAATGAAGTTAAAATAGAGGTGATTCAGCTGAAAGGCACTAATATGAATAAAATCTCAATGGAAAAGACCAAGTTAAAAAAAGTTAGCCCGTAAAAGACAGATACCAGACTTCACTGTGCTGTAGTGATCAAGAATCTTATTAAATATACCATGCAATAGAAAAGAAAGTCAAAGTTAACAGTACAAAAAAATTACATTTAACTAGAGAATAATGAAGGGACAGAGGGCAAAAGGAAGAGGCAAGAGAAGAATATACTGAACCAAGCTTAAGAAGAATCATTATTATTCTAAAAGGAAAGAACTATAAAGAAAATTGAAGAAATTCAATGATTAACATAATCACAATACTTAACACAAAAAAGTAAGACCTTTAGCTACTTATCTAATCAAATCTTTGAACAGTCTAAGATTTACTCATTATTAATAAAAATGGGTTACAAAAGCAATTAGTTTGACAAACAATTTGCCTACATAAATGAAATGATTCTGGTTTTGGGGGGATTTTTTTGGGTGGGTTGTTTTGGGTTTTTTTTTCAGGAAAACTACACTACTTGTGGTGTCAATTCATTTTACATTCCCTTATAGTCACTGCATTTAAACTTTTAAACTCTTTTCCACTATGATCTTCAATTCATATTAAAATGCTTGAGTCCATTTATTTGAGGTCAAATTCAGTCTCATCTATCTGAAAGCACCTAGAGGGTTAGTTCCATCAACTGCCTTTAGTTTTTTTCATGTTAAATGGAGTTGAGAGAAGCTTTCTGATTATAAGTCTGTCTTTTAAAATTAGCCACATAAGGTTTATTACTCTATTCTGTACGCACAATATGATGTCATCCCTAATAAAACCAAATTTCAGTATGTCTTTCCACACTTTCACTCAAACTTCTCATGTAGAAGATGTGTCTGTGGACTGAACATACATGCAATGCTCTTCATGAGAAGATGAGGTGAGAAGGAAGATTTAAGAGAGGGATGAAAAATTGACCTTTATCTGCTACTTTGCTCCCAGGCCTAAAATTTTCTATCCACAAGTGTAGTGGCAACAGGGTCCTTTAAAAACTATTCAAATGCTAGAGTGATCAGTCTGTTGCACGTTTGAAAGGCTGTGCTGATTTGCAGTTTTTGTTTTTCAGCTAGTTCCTGCCCTGCTGAAAACCACCGTGGTGCCTCCCATCTCTATTGTGGCAGCATAAGAAACATGTCCGTGTTGGACACACTGCCTTTGGAACACTCAGAATTAAACCAGAGGGTTGTCCCTCAGGACTCTGTCAAAATGCTGCACTTCAACCACGCACTTCTGTTTTAAACATGCAGGAATGAAAGAGGAGGGCCAAGCAAATGCTAAAGTCATACGGCCAGCACTGAGCTGGAGACATGGCATCTGGAAAGAACTAATTTTTGACCTACTGCAGTTTTTGTCTTGGTCAGTTTGTCCATTGGTCTGTCTGTCTTCAAAAACCTTTTGTTACTCTCTTACTGGATTGGCAATAACTGTCATGCAAACTGGCAATGAATATTCTAATTTATATAAACTTCTCCAATTTAATACAGAGTTACATTTGTTTTGTTTGGAATCTTGTCAGGGTATGACCCTGTGTGATTTATGAAGTCTGGGAAGAAGATTTCATTTTAAGAATACAACCAAAACTAACCTGATTTCAGCTCTATTAACTCGGATGTACTAATACTTTTGTTTGAATTTATCTCCTTTTGGGAAGCACAACTGAAAAATTGTCATAATGAAAGCTCATTTTAGCAATAATGTGGATGATTTGACAGAAATATTAAATATGTTGAAGGAAGTGAGTAATTCCATTATCCAGAACTTTTATGTTATGTGGCATGGAACAATCAGCACATCGACAATGCTAATAGGATTCTAGAATACTAATCAGATCTTGGGTATTTATACAATAATTCATGATAAGGGGAATGTGTATGTGAAAGAACTTACTCATCTGCATCTTAAATACTATTCAAAAGAAGAACGGAGATCTGGGGTGGCAGAAAACTAGAGCAGTAAAACAGCTAATGTAAAAAGTACAGGCATATTAGCAGTAACAGCAACAGCAAGGGAGAAATTTACAGGAAGGATAGCAGATACATTTGTGTAACACATCTAGTCATAGCATTTGATGACAGCTTACTTGAAAGAGGTGTAAAAGTAACTCCTCAAGAGTACCAAAGTTGCTTTCCTGTCTGTGTATTGGGCAGTGGTTTACAAAGTCATGTAGCTGTGCATTAAGCACATAATGTCCTCCAAACCCTTGGGGTGGTCCCTAGCCCACACGCTCTCTGTACAGTGTCTCGTCTCAAAGACAACCATAGGGTGGATCTCAAGATAGGGTCACAGTTCTCTCTCCATATTTGACACAACCCCACTGCCCAGTGGAAGATCTAGGGTCATTTTGCTTTTTCCTGGGATGGGAGTCATGCAAGCACAGAAGAAAAAGTGCATAAGGCCTCTCTCTAAGTCAGGACGTTTCCTTCATCTCTTCATAAAAAAGATGTACGGATTGAAAAGATTAAGCATAAGATGGGAAGTTTGCTCTAAGGCACAAAGCTAAATTTACTCTCACTCAAAGTCAGAGGGCAGCCACTGTATAGCACAATGCAAGTGTTAATCCTTCAGCCAAGACGAAAGACAGGCAAAGGACAGCTAATGCTTAATTGAAGTGGCCAGCATAAAACATCCTGGCTGCATATTTCTCGTAATTTGTTGTTGTTGATAAGCTTTTTATGTTTTTTGTTTTATTGTTGATGGTTTTGGGGTTTTTTTTAGCAAATCACAGATCACAGAAAACTGTATATTGCCAAAGTTTCCAGTTCTGTTGCATATGGAGAAAAGGAGGATGCTGAATTCATGAGATCTCCATAGTATTAGTGCTCATTTGTAGCATCACAAGGGGGCACCGCGATTCTATTATGTGACTACATGGCTTCAGGCAATCCCAAACAGCTTGTCCTAGCCAAACTACTGGATTAAGCACACGATTTTGGGAAAGATCAGTTTGAAAGCTCAAATCCCATAATCACTGCTGAGTGCAGATTACAAAATGTTGTAAATGTTGCAACATGAAATCCTAGTTCCAGCAAAAAATACAATTCCCCATCCTGGATCCCATGGCATCTTTTATCTTCAGTTCTTCTACCACACAGATGGTTGCTGCTCAGGAGTCAATAATTCCAGGGGCATCTTTATGTCTTCTCATTGCAAACTCTTCTCATGAAAGACTCCTGTAGAATATCCAGCCTTCCTGAAAACTACCCAATCTGAAACCATGTGAATATATAAATGGCTATGTGATAGGTTAAGCACCTTGTGCAGGGTCCTGCTTAGCTCATGGAATCATAGAATCAACCAGGGTGGAAAAGATCTCTAAGATCATCAAGTGCAACCTGGACTTGGCCCTTGTTTGACTTGTAGTACTTTTCTCCTGCTTGCTTTGCCAACCAAAGATGACACAGGAGGAGTTGCTATTGTTGTTACCTGTTCAGAAATAATTGATCTCAAAGTTGTAGCTGTGACCATGGTACAAAAAAAGTACACTTTTGTTTGCTCAAATCAAAGATACTTTCAGACTCAATCTTTGATGTGTATTTGTGTAACAGTCCTCTAAAATACTAAACTTTAATTACAGAAGAAGGAAGACCAAATAACTTGTCCTTATATGAGCTGGAAATCACCAACACCAGTGAATTAATTAACTACATTTCATTATTGATTGATTAATTAATTACTGATTTGCTCAAATCGGTATAAAAAGGTTTTCATACCTTCTGTTGCTCTAAAACCCCAAATCCCTACCATTAAAATATTGCCCCAACACTATTACACAATTATTTTGTTTTAAGCATATGCACCTACACCACAAGCATGCGCGGCCTTAGAAGTAATACCTTCAGAACTCAATACCTGTCTTGCAGAACCTTTATAAAAAAAACAGAGATTTTATAAGTACAATAAATATAGAAGAGAACTTCTTCCTTATTACTTTAGTTACCAAATTTTTATCTGACATAACACTATCCTCCTGGCAGTGCTGATTTTCACCTACCATATTTTATAATGACCTTCATCTACCATATTTTATAATGATTTGTCAGTGTGATTTGGCAAGTTTTTCCTGCCTTGTGTCTGATGCGTTGCGCCTGCTGAGCACCTTCCTTTGATACTTTGTGCTCTTCAAAATTTACTGACAATTTCCTCCATTTTCAACTCATGTATGCTTTCAAAGAAAAAAAATCTCCTGATAATCACATTTCCAGACACATTTTTAAGCCAATTCCTGTAGATATTTACTCATGTGAATAAACCATATGCTGATAAAATAATTCCAGTAATTACTAACACAGGGATTATGTGCAGAGAAGACACCTGGACTGTAGAATCCTTCGGGAAAGTACCAAGTGAGGTATGTACAGATAACTCACCGATCAAATAGTTCTCCACCTGTGACCAATTCCAGAACAAGGCTGATTTCTGTAGGGGTCTCAAATATCTCCTTCAGCTTTATCTGGTAAAAGGTAACAAAAAGGATTTATTTTGTTTATTTGTCTTCTCTCTGAGCATATCACAGGGCCAACAGCAGGCAAAAACTAGAGTCAATAAAGCAGAGGATGGTACCAACTGACTGAAGTTGGTGTGTCATCTCCCTTTCAGTTAAGTAAGTGAGTTACTGTGCATGTTCTCTCCCACCTCCCTTTTTATTTTTGCTACCTTTATCTCCTTTGCATTCCCTTTCTTTTGTTTTTTTGTTTTTTTGTTTTTTTTTTTGTTATTTTCATACTCCTTGTGCCTCAGCAACCTATGTGTAACACAGGAGTTTAAGACGGTAAGTTTGTTATTGTTTGCCAACACCTGCCTGTCAGTCTTTCAGAATAACTGAAGGTAAGACCTTCCCCACCTTCCAAGGACTGACAACACCAACTTTGCCTTTAATCTAGAGAACTTCTTTTGCATAATATCCCACTCTATGCTCTTAAAACTTCAAAATTTTATTTTAAAGTGTAAGTATAATTCACAGTATTCTAAATCAAGCTGCTACCATGCTCAGGAGAACCCAAAACCTTAATCGAGGGCTCTCCCAAGTCTGTATAGGCGAGCCAGTAATTTCTCAGGAATGGAAAGAATTTTAAAAACTCAAAAAAAGAAAACCCCAAAACCAAAAACAAACGTGGAGTGAAAGACCAAGGCTAAACTTACAATGTTTGGATGCGACAGGCGAAGAAGAACTCCTATTTCTGTGCGGACAATTTTCTTGTCTACCTGGTTAAAAGGGGGGAGGAAAAAGTGAAAAATTTATTTCTATGTTCACCATAGAAGCTTCTAGCTGGAAATTTCTAACTTCACAGGAAAATACGTAAGAACAGCATTTCTAGTTCTCCTAGGAGAATAAGTTGATGTGAGACACACAAATCAAATACACTGTAAGGAGTAATTTTCCTTTAACATGGGACAAAAACCCAGCTGCATCTAGTAAATGATTACAAACAAATGTACATGTAAGTCACATTAGAAGTAGAATATAGGAGAAACATCTAAAAAGATGCTAACATTCCTTTTTACTCAAGTTCTGCCCTTTTCTGTTGCTATTTATGTCAGTTCAGTTTACACCAGTTTACTTCCTTTTGACAGGCTTGTTCATCAGCTGTACTGGAAAAAGTTTTCTCCCCACAGGATGTGCACAACAAAGCAGTGTGACACACTGCTTAGAACAAAAGAGTGATGGAAACGTCAAATGCCCCCAGCCACAGAGTATAAGATTTGACTTCAACTTGCGACAGATACATTTAACTAAATGCTCTATTAATGCAAAAGACTATCTGTTGGTTAAACCTCTGAGAGGATGAGCCCTTCCCTTTCTTTCCCTTCTCAAATTGCAGTCTTTAACAATCCAGGCACAACCTATGTGCTGTTGGGGGACACTGGTCACTTCTCACAAAGAAATGCAGACATAGGGAGTATTTCATTCAGGAAAGACAACTGTGACTCTCCCAGAGCTTGAATGCTTAAGCAAGCAAGTAAGGAAAATGCTTGTAAGCAAGCTATGGATGCTTTATGTTTCTAAGGTAATTAACACATTTATGAAGAAACTATCTGGTTTGCAAATATTCTCACAACCTCTAGAGAAATCTTCCACTGATGACAATTATAAACTTATTTCTTCTGCAGCACTCTTCATCTCAAAATGAATGAGAGTCAGCAAGTGAAGTCACTACCTGTTTCTAAACGGATGACACAGACGACATCAAGCAGAAGATTTTTAAGGGGGGGTTGTGTGGGGATTTTTTAGTGTAGACTTTTCATCAAACACATGTTTTTGTTTTGGTTTTTGTTTTTTACATCATACGGGAAACAAACAGCCTTAATACATAAACTTTTGAAAAGGACCTAAAACTACTTTTCAATTTTTAGTGAGGAAGACACATGCTTAAAAAACAATCCTTTTTTTTTTTTTTTTTATCACCTGAAAGAAGAGATATAGTTCTCAGTATTTCACTTTTTTCCAGAAACAACACAATCCAAGTATCAGTCACATTCAGAACTGCAAGATGGGCAGAATTTGATTCTCTCTCTGTGTCAGTCAGGAATGATTCCAGATTAGTCATGCCACAGTGCTCTGACACTGGTGTAAACAAGTGGAAACTCACTGGCATTTAACCTCTTTCAGTGGCTCTGCCAGAAAGCAAAATTAAACAGAGAAAAAAGAACTTTGGACAGATTCAGTGTAGAAATCAAAAATCAAAAAGGAATTAAATACTTCGTTACCTGAAGACCTAATTGGAGGTAAAGAACATGGTCAGTAACTAAACCTTCACATGAAAATGCCTGCTCTGGGCTCAAACACAGGATCCTTTTAGGTTCGTGACCATCACAGGCTTTACAAACTTTACTGCCTCCTACTCCAAATGCAAGTATTTCTTTGCTCTTGCTTGCTACGTAAGTACTGAGCTGCAGGTTTGAAGACTGGTCTGCTGTGCAGTTTTCTTAACATGCTGTTTGCACCAGACTGTGGCCTTACTAATTTTCAACATCCCATCGGCATTAGTGCTATAATTCAACTCCAGGTTACTTTTGAGAGCACCACTGCACAGACAGGGGTCCCAAAGATCTCTGCTTGTTAGCAAGGGGCTCTTGATGATTCAGAGAGTAATACAAGCCTGGACTGCTTTCATATGCTTTGCACCTCAGACATGATCAGAAAAATTGATGTATAATATTGTATGGACAGTCATATCCCCAGGATCCCTGTTTAGACTGTGTAATATACCTTATTAAAAAGGACCTCTACAAACTGAACAATCTACTACTTGTTTTCTGCAGTTTTGAAAATGTTTGTGCATCAAGCATTCCTGGTAACAAGTATGGAACAGGCTGCCCAAACTAAAGATGCTTCCTTTTGGCACTGAGTAGTTCCAGCTGAAAAACTATAGAGGCCTCCTCAATCTTGCAGATTACTTTTCTCTGTGCTCATGCTAATTCTGTACTAGGTTGTGAGAATGACTGGTTGGTTGATTTTAATATTGGTGCAATTTTACTGAGCTGTATTTTCTGTTTGCAAACTTGAAATTGCAAGCAATCAAGAGGCTTTTGTTGTGATATGCCTATGAAGCAGCATGCTGCTGTGGTACATCAACACCAATTTGAGAAGTCATTTGCCAGGTAATCCTGAAATGGTTAGTTATCAGTTCTTCACCACTGACCCGAGGTGTGAAGATGTCACTGCTTATAGACAAAAAAAATCAAATTTTTTAGATAGTCTGTAATTACTAAAACCCACATCTGTATGCATCCATAGCTTACCTGTGGAGACATCGGCATGAAGTGCTAAGCCACTGCAAATCTGCAGGAACTGCTTGTAGGTGCAGTACAGTCCTGCCTTGTGCTGTGGCTCACAGTGCTCCACAGTCCACTTTAATAATCAAACCAGGAGCCATGACTGTAGCCCAGGTAATCACCTGCATGCTGGCTTCAATCCAGCTGGATGAAGTATCAGTAACAGCAGCAAAGACCTGACCTTGGGAGCAAGAGGCAGTCCAAGAACCCATTGAGCTGAAATGTCTATCATGCTGCAGCTGGATACATGACTAGACAAATAGTAGCATGCTGTGTACACTCAAAACTGAAATTATATGTCCTGTTTACAGACAGGCAGACAGACATAGGATTAACAGCATTAAGAGAGTATATCACCCGACCAAGGACTAGGAATTTGCAAGTGTGGGTGAATGATATTATCCACCCTCTTAATTTATATAAAAACATTTACATAAAAAAAGAGTAATTATTCTTGGATTATTCCTAGCATTTTTTTTTGTCCAATTATTTCACTTCTCTAGAATTAGGCATTTGTCTACTTTATAGATACATGTCTGAAAACACCGCGTCTTTGAAATTTGATACTGGTCATACAGTGAAGTAGCACTAGGTCTATAATCAGTCTGATTTATTTATTA
>NW_009925689.1:0-2740 GCF_000696875.1 Nestor notabilis | reverse complement strand
TCCAACCCTAACTATTCTATGATTCTGTAAATGTAATTTCTTTCTTTTACATGAAAAGGCACCCAAATATTTAATACAAATTAAAGAAAATGTTTTGTTTAAATAACAAGTTAATCTTGTTTAATGATTAAAAAACAACTTAAAAATTTTGTATACAAAGGTACTGTTTGTTTATAGTATTTTTCCAAGAAAGTAAATGAAGGAAATCAAAAGCCATCCATATCATTTACAGGGAAACCACAGAATTCATCAATTCAGGACCAGATCTTTCACAAATACTTAATTCATATTACAGCAGTGTGGTGCTGATTTGTTCTGAGAGTAAATACTTTTCAGTTATCCTGTTGAATATTTTAATTGCAAATTGGAATTCCTCCAAAGGACAAAATGAAAAAAAAAAAAAAAAAGAGTCATTCTAGAGTATATGTACTAAACTCAAATAATTTTCCAGTAGGAATGGTGGCAGGAGTAATAGCAGCTGCAGATGAGTGTTCAGTCAATTCAGGTGTTTGCATTGGTGAATTTTTGAGTAGTGAGGTTGTGCTTTAGTAGATGCATACATTTAAGTGTCTAAATACGAGCTCATAGTCCATATTTGAAGCTTTTGGCATATTTACCTTTTAAATAAAGACTGGGTTATTTTTGAAAAATAAAAGTGATAATTCATAAAAAATAATGATTTCATGCAGTAACTATAGGGTAAATCCTAAGGCCTGGTATATGTCAAACAAAATTGTAAGGCAATGGGGGATAGCCCCAAATAGATAACATGATTTTTTTTCCGAGTATATTTCAGAGGTGAAAACTCTTAATCCAACTGTGATCATGCTTTTAACTTTAACTAGTCAGTCTATGACAGGGTGTCATTTAAAACAGGAATTAGGGATCCCAGCAGAAGCTGTTACACTCACACTCAGCTGGGCTGAGTCAAGGGAAATGAATTCAGAGGAAGACAGATGAGATCGATTTTACAGGCAGCTGTACCTCATGCTGGCTCCTTCTGTTTTGAAAACCTGCACAAAACACACCAGTGCAGATTCTTCTGGAGCTGGTTCTGTGGGGTTTCAGCGGCGTTTGCCTTAGAGTGGAGGCAGCAGTAGGTACATCCCACAGATGGCACAGCCCATTGCCTCCTCAGCAGGGACTCAGGGTTAGAAACTTGGTTTTCCCAAGGTAGGTTATAGGGTGTGCTGGAGAGAGAAGTAAATGCCATGTGGCAAGACCTTAATAAAGTTGCTTATGTTACCCTGGGAAGAACGCACTACAGTGTCTTCTTTTCCTGCACTGTGGCAGTTTCTGATGTTCACTAGCTCTCCCATCACACTACTCACTCTGCTCATGCTACTGCAAAGACAGTTTGAACTTGGCAGGGCAGAGGCAGGTTTGCAAAACCCACACACCCCTTTCCATCAGGATATAAAGTATGGTCTGGAGAGCTGCACCTCAGCCTTTGTGCAGTCTGTAGCTGTTTCCTTTGAGAAGACAAAGGTGAAAATGTAAAGCTGTGCTAAGCAGTCTCGGTAGCTGAAAAAATGCTGAGCTCCCTTCACAGCTGAAAAGAGAGCTGAAACCCCTGAGGTCCCTGCAGCACCAACTGATTGCAGGGTGATGACGCTATTTTAACAAGTGTCAGATGCTTTGGGGCTGAATCACAGTCTCGCTGAGCTGGTCGGACATCCTCAGAGCTGCAGGCTGCCACAGGATGGCCACGGAGGGTAAGAAACTGCTCCAAAGAGAATGAAAAAGAGTTTTAAAAATCTTTCAGAAAGTTGCCAATGAAGTTTCTTTGCCTCTGCCTCTGGGCATTACTCCCAAATTCGGCCTCTCGCCTTCAGATAAAGCACTAAGGCCTGGAATGAGAATCAGATGTGTGGGAGCGCATGTATTTGTGTCTGGGCTGGAAAACATACCTCCTGTAATGAATAGAAAAAGCTTTGGGCCTTGCTCCAGAAAACCGTTTCTCTTGCTTTTACAACTGTCCCCTGTTGCCTGGGCCTGTCCGGATGTTTAATTGAGCCCCGAGGACAAGAAGGCTGAGATTTCTTTGCCCTCTTCGCTCTGCTCCAGGTGCAGGAGCAGCCAGCCTTGGGCACGTCCCCTCCAGCCCGCACCTTTGCTCCTCAAGAGGCGGGCGAGAAATGATGGTCACCCCCGGCTGCGGGGTGACCCCAACATAGCGACCAAACACAGAGCTTCTGCCTTCACCTGCTACAAGAGTCTCAGCAGAGGGAGGAGGAGCAGCCAAACACCTTGGGGAGCAAAAGGAGGGAGAGAGGAAGAGGAGATCCTGAGTGACTGTTGCTGGCACGTTCCTACCGTTTTACCATGAGGTTATGTTACTGGGTGAATTGATTGCTACTTTTTTAAGATCTGTACCCTGGAATTTTGTAATCATAGAATCATAGAATGGTTTGAGTTGGACAGGACTTTAAGATTGTCTAGTTCCAAACCCCTTCCATGGGCAGGGATGCTTCACTTTAGACCATGTTCACCTAAGGCTGGAAAGAAGAAGCTGTAAAAACGTAAATACTTCTCTTTTTCACGTCAGGGGTTTAAAATCAGTGTCTCCTGGAGGGTGGCAGCTGACTTCTGGCTAAAGACGGCAGGGCGGTTTCAACCCATGGGAGGTGCCGGTGGCAACAACCGCAATGACCGAGGCCCAAGGGAGAGCCGGTGAAGTACTTGTCGAAACAGAGACCGGGGGAACAACGGGGCCGAAGCCGGACGCGGCTGCGAGAAC
>NW_009925688.1:0-1159 GCF_000696875.1 Nestor notabilis | reverse complement strand
GCCCGCGGCGGGTGGCCCTTGTGCAGCAGGAACCAGAAGCGCTGGAAGAGCCGCTCGTCATCCTGGAAGCGCCGGAGCAGCCGGTCCCAGTCGGCTGGGAAGGCACTGGGCAGCCCATAGGTCTCTCTCGCGCGGTATAGGCGCTGCCAGCGTGGCGCGGCCCCTGGTGCATTGGCCTCGGTCAGGTTCAGGATGAAGGTCTCATGGTCCAGCACTGCGTGGGAGCTGCCGGGGTAGGAGCCATCCACCACGTATACGCGGTAGCCTGTAGGTACGGATGCGGGCATGGTCAAATGTAAAGGTCAGGGTCAAATGTCGTGGGTATGGTCAAGGTCATGGCCAATAGGCATGATGGTCAAAGTAATGGCAATTGTCAAAGTAAAGGTCCTGGCAATGGCCAAAGACCAGTGGCCATGGAAGTAGTCATGGCCAACGGTCACAGTCAAATGTCAAGGTAATGGTCAAGGTCAAGGCAATGGTAATGGCTAATTGTTATGGTCATGGCCAATGGGCATGATGGTCAAGGTAATGGCCATTGTAAAGGTAATGGCCATTGTAAAGGTAATGGTCATAGCAAAGGTAATGGCAATGGTCATGGCCAATGATCGTGGTCAAGGTCATGGCCATAATCAAGGTAATGATCATAGCCAATGGCCATGGTAACAGCCAGGGTCATGGTCAACATCAAGGAATGTCCATGGTCATGCGGTGGCACCATGGGGGTGTGCTGAGGGTTCTGCACCCACCGGGGTTGAGGTTGATGTAGGTGGTGACACTCGGGGCTATGAAGGCGATGGAGACGGGCCGGGTCAGTGTCTCCTCGTCGTAGAACATCTCGAACTCATCCACGTGCGTGTGGCCAAAGAACTGCCCTGTGATGGTGCCCTCGAACCTGCGCCGGGACACGCCAGGACATGTATGACACACAGGGACCCCACCGCAGTGCCCAGCCCCACAGTGCACCCCCCTGACCCCAGCAGGGGCCCCGCTCCCACCTGCTCACGATGCGGTAGTAATTCCAGCTCCAGCTCCGCAGGCAATGGCCTGGGGGGATGTGCCCGATGATGTGCACCTATGGCAAGGAAAGCGGAGTCAGGGGATGCTGGGATCTGCTGAGGGGCAGGGACACCCTCCTGGTGCCCATCCCCATCCCAACCTT
>NW_009925687.1:0-852 GCF_000696875.1 Nestor notabilis | reverse complement strand
GGGGGAGGTGGGAGGGCCAGGGTATTTCAAGTATCTCCAAATTTGATTATATTCAAATCTTTAGACCATAAAAGGAATCGCTAATTTCAGCCTATCTTTAGGCTCAGATTTTGAGATTGTTCCCTCACTTTCTGTTATTTCCACAAGATAAAGCGCTTTGTCTGGTTTCAGTAATTTATTTTTTTAAAAATCATAAAATCACCTAAGCGAGCAAGTCTAAAAACATATCCTAAGGGGGAAAAATTGTGTCTTTTTACAAAAGAGAGTGTTACAAGAAACACTCAGCTTTTATTTTGCAGATATTTAACTTAAAGACATGGGCCAGAATCAAATGCTCTAAATCACTGTAGAAACTTCATTAGGTCACGATTTTCTATCAAGTGAGCACACGAAGTAATGAATTCATTCTACCCCATGCTATTCTCATTGCCATTATGCTAAAGACTGGACTTCAGTATATGCCTAACAAATAAAGCAGACTTTTAAGCCTTTGACTGAAAACCCATACAAAATTATTTGGATGTTATCTATGTAGAGCTCTTCACTGAAGTTGCCAGGGTACAGTGGTCTTACACTAAACACACCCAAAACATTTGCTTCTATTTTGAGCAGCAATAGCTGGCTAATAAATATTAATCTGTCAAAACACACACTTGAATTCTAAATTCAGAAGAAATTTACAGCCACCCACAGTATATTACATGCTCCAGCTTTGTGATGAACAAAGCCTGTCCCAGTAGTCCCAGATTCACATGGGTTCAGTCACACCTGTCAGATTCCAGACCAGAACATTCAGGACTTACAGAATAAAGACAAGCCTTGAATCCTAGAATGGTTTGGGTTGGAAAAGAC
>NW_009925686.1:0-6476 GCF_000696875.1 Nestor notabilis | reverse complement strand
CTCGGTGCTCGGGCGCTGGGCTGCCGAGGGGAAGCTGGCGTAGGCTGGGATGCACAGGAAACCATCTAACCTGTTGAGAAACAGGCGTTGAAATACTCCGACGTTTGCCCAGCGATTGCGTGGGTTAGCAATATGTTGATGCATAAAAGCGGTTTTATCGCGTACTCCTATGCTATGTTGTTCGTCTAACACGGCATCCCACTGCTTCCCACTGTAGGATTCCCAGCAGCCAAACGCTCAATGTGTCCTTTGACATTCTGGCGTTACTGTGCGTGTTGCCCTTTCCAGTACATTTAGGCATTGACGCGTTAATTTTTTTGCTCCCGCACCCTTTCCACGTAAATTTAGTGCAAAGTTAGTTGGTGTCTCCCAAAATATGATTATTGATCCCTAAATACATCCGAATTTAAGTATTTTTTGCACTTAGAGTGGCATTTGAAATACTGATGGGTTTTAGAAATAATTAGATACATAATATAATGGAGTATTTTAACTAGACAGTTTATAAAAGGAAGTTTTTAATTTGAAGCCAAGTAAGTGCAAACCCAGTTTTGACCAAAAGTCTTGAACTATGCACAGAAGAAAAGTCTTTCAAAGCTTTCCGAATGTCAAACTTCATCCATGGAAGAATTTCATCTGTCCTGCAGTTTGCTGAGCCTTTCTTAAAAGACCTTACTTGAAATTAGAAAGTCAGTAATAGAAGCATTGCTGTTGTGGACTCTCGCTGAAAACTGGTGCTGAGGAAATCTGTGGGTTTCTGAAGGGGTGTGGTGTTGCTCTTAACAGCCAAATATGTAAGAAGGATAGATTTTCCCAGTGAAGTTGATAACTCATTTTTCTGATTTGAAAAAAGATGAGTCATATTTAATGTAGGATTCTTACAGAGATAGAGGCTCTAGCCCTAACCTGCAGGAGCTGTCAGACTAACACAAATGAGTTATGTCTAATACTAGGTGTCCTTCACTAGTTTGCTGGAGTGCAGTTTTGTGGTAGGCTTGATCTGATAAAATGCAGACTGCCATCAAAAGAAAAAGTTCCCTACCCCCTTCATATCCTGCCATCCCCTTTCCATCCCATTTAGTGGCATGGCAAGCTGGATCAGTGCTCTCAATTTTTATGTTACATTATTTTTATGTCTAATGAACTTGCTGAGCTGGTTTACTGCATGAGTGCTTGGCACAGCAAAAGGAAATGGATAGAAATAAATAGCTGAAGAAGGAAGAGGAAGAGAATAAGACTCTCTTGGTAGTGGCTTTCAGAGCTGATTAAGGGCAGTAAGATTAATTTTGCCGAACCCCTAATTTTTGAAGAGAGAAAGTCTTACAAAGTCTGTTGCATTAATTTTTTCTCCAAGGCGTTTTCAAGAACAGACTGTCTTCTAGCATACTGTGGAATATTTATGTAGTTGTATGTCTGGCTTTGTTCCGTCTATAATGTCAGTGATGCCTGTGGTACTGTCACTGAATCCCTCAGGGTTATATGTGTTAAAATGTCCTAAGTAAAGAAAAATAAATATAGGAACTGCATATTGTGAAATAGTTGCTACCACACTGTAATGCTGTCTCTTTTGGTGGCTTTTAGACTGCAGTTGGTGGAATGGCATAGTGCGTTTGGTCAAGTTGTGTTAATAAGTCTTCACTGACTATTATCAGGTATCCAGTCTATAAACTGGGCTATAACTTGGGTCAGGGAACAGCAAACCTGCTTGCCTTGCTGCTGAATTGTTACAGTTCAAGAAGAACTGTAGAAGTGAAGACAAGACATTGGTAGCTATAGTTCTTTCCTTTGTGCTCAGAAGGGGGAATAAAAGAGTAGGCTAGATAGAGATGTAAGGAGATAAAACGGGTAGCAGGGAAGTGAAAATATTTAGTGAAATAAATAATCATCCCTTCTATAGCAGCAAGTGTTCACTGTGCATTACAGGGGTGTTGGATGTCAGTGTTCAATGGCTAGATAGCCCTTTAAAAATGGGGGGAGGGAAGGAGATGCAGAGAGAGAGAAATTAACTGGCTATAGCATAAAGTGTGGTTTTCATGACTACATGAGAGCATTTTATCTGGCAGAAGGCTTTTCCTATTAATCCTGTGGCATGCACAGCACATTAGGATTTCAGTTGCAGAGGGTGGTTTTGACATCAATATGTTTTAGACAACCATCTGGTGTGTTCATCAACACATGAGCTGGTATTCTGGGGTGTGTGGTTAGCCCTTGACTAAGGGGTCATGATTACTTTTAGAGGCTTTAAAAGGCTTTTAATTTCTAGTATTCTAATTGTTTTGAGACTTCTTTTTTTTAAAACAAGTGCCTAGCTTTGCTTTTCTACTGGGGCTTTGCATTGTTACTATTTTCTAGCTATATTTTTTATTTAGACTTGCTATTGAACATACGAAGGAGTGGAGTGGGAGTCAAAAATAGCAAAGACTCTGTCAGCATTATGCAATGGTAGAGTTGCCCCTCTATCTTTCAAGAATTCTATTGATGTCTCATACTGCGTTGTTCTTTCTCTGCAGAGTTCATTAACTTAAACATTCTGTCTTGGATGCTAATCCTATTTACAAAAGTTACTTACTTTGAACTTGACAAGCTATATTGGCTTCTGCTATTTGTCTCCTTGAACAGCGCTCTCTGTTCCATGTTGCATTTTTGATTAGTCTTACACAGTGGGCAGCAACCGCTTTGGAGGAGATGAAAGAGCTATATTAATATTTTAAAGAAACCTTATTTAATTTCATATCATCCAGAGTAAGGTTTGTTGATCATGGCCTCGCATCCACACAACATTTACATTTTATGGAGAAAGACCAGTCTTTGAGGAAATCGGTTTTGAATTATTCCAGTTGAGAGGAAGGGAGGCAGGAGAAAACATAGCATAGGTAGTATAAAGGGGTCTGTTGACCTTCATTCTGATTTTCTGTAAACAAATGCTATTTGCTCCTTCCCCTCCGGATACTGAATGGTGCAGTCGTAATTGTTCCTGGGCTACCCCAGTTTATCATCTACACTGGCACCAGTCTACCCTTTGCATCCTTTTCAACATGTCCCTGAACAGATTCCTACGTTGTTTTGTTTGTTTAATACACCATCCCCTCCTTCCTTCCCTCTTATTTGTATGCCCTGTGTTCACTTCCTCTTTCTAACAAGCACTACTTAGAAGTAGAAGATGGTTCTCTAAATAGTGGGGACTCCACTTTTTCCTCAGTTACAGCAATCCAATGCTGTCTTGTAGTCTGTGTCTCTACAAAAAGCAAAACTACAAGCTGCATCCCTGTAAAACATATTTCCACTAGTTTTATTTCTGCTTGGAAGTCTGGATATGAAGCACCATATTTTCTAGTTCCTCAGAAGCAAAAAGGAAAAAAAAAAAAGTCTGGCCATAATACCGTTCTAATAAAATTGCGTGTCTCCTAATAGATGTGCAGATCATAACATGATACTAAAGCAAACTGCAAGCATATCACAAGTTATTCTGATCTGCAGCTTACCTCTGATATTGTGACTTGACCAAAAGACTATGACTTTAAATTGCTGGTGTACACTGACAGATTGTATACTACTTTCGCAGATTCTTAGGCCAGCATTGAGAAAACCAACATACTGTCCTTTTGCCATCACACTTTCTGTGAAGTCAGGCAGAAGATGCCTCTCATTTCCTTCAGAGAAATTCATTGGAACCTGTATAAAAAATTCATACTCCTGGTTACACAGGCTCTGGGAGAAGCCTCTAAAAGCAGCGAAGGCCCTGGAAATGTAAACTGTCCTTTTTCTTCCACACATCTTAAGTCTTACACATATTTTAACTTTTTGGTCTGTTACATCTGCAGATTCAATCAATTGTTTTTAATCAAGTTGATGCTTGAGAGAGTACCAGATTCTCTACTGCTTCTGCGCAGTCTTACAGAAGCAACGAGGAAGATGGCTGATGACAGCCCCAAATTAGTTTGGACCTTTATAGGATTTGACAGACTTGAAGTTTCCTAATTTATCCACAGATGTCCGTCACCAATTCTGATTTTGTAGCGCGCAGAAACTATCCTTTTCTCTGTATTACAGGCACTGATAGTGCTTAGTGACACCTAGTCAGTCTGATTATGTAAAGTAAGTTAATTATTCTGATTTTTATGGTAGTCTAGAGCTGCTTACTCTAAATACATCTAATGAAAAGATGCTGCATCAGGATCAAGATCTGATTTGTAGAACCCTGTTTGTATCGGTGAGATTTGATTGTGTCTGTCTATGGCAGGTGAAGCAGGGTATGAAATGCTAACCACGACTCCTATCAGTCCACTGGGGCCAAGCCTTGGTAGCACCTGTCAGCATTGGCTTACTGCCATAATTATTAACTAAAATAAATGGTTCATGGACCAAGTACTGTTTATTTGTTTATTTTTTGGTTGAGGAAGTGATAGAAATCGACAGGTAATGAAATTGTCTTCCCTGCTCTTTGGTGGTGGGAGTTCAGCTTGTCTCAAATGTAATGCTGTGCATGGGTGGATCTTCCTTTTTTTTTTTTTTTCCTCCTTCTCTCCTACCCCCTTCTAAAGCTTCTAGTCTTTTCAGAAAATGGTCTTTTTATTACTATTTATTACAAGCACAGCAGAGATCTTGTTTCTGTTCAGAAGTTGCATTTTTAAGTCGTTGTTACTGTTTATTACCTCGGTTTCTTTTTACTTTTGTGCACCTAGCTGAGAGAAGAACATATCAGAAATCCAAGTTGCCGGTTTCCTTTCCTCACAAAAGGAGAAGTGTATAGCAGAAGTTAAAATAATTCGAAGGGCATGAGGTCAGCCCAATCTGATAAAAACATTTAGTTTTCGTTTCTGGTTACAGAGAATCATTGGTGGGTTTGTCACATTGTGTGTTGGAGAGTTTGTATGCTAAGAATATTTGTATCTGGTTAGTATGGGTAACAAGTTATCTTTTTTCTTTGTCAGTTGTTTTGCAGATGTTTAATGCAGATTCCCTGAGAAGGGAAAATACAGCCTTGTAGCTCAAGTATGGGATTGAAAAAAAAAAAACATTTAAATTTGTCCTTGCACTTAGAAAAAGATTTAGTGTGGGACACTGTGCCCTATTTCCTGTGTTTTTAAAAGGAATACTCCCCTCATTAGTCATGCTGAGAATAAGGTCATTTAATGTTTGCCTGATGCCTTGAGGTCTTAAAAAGGTACTTGTATCTTTTATATTCTACTTAAGTTTTCCTCTAGAAGTACTTGGGGGGAGTTGCAGTTAGTCAACTTTGGCAAGTTCAAATCAGTGCTAATGTATTAGTACTCTATCCGACATGAATCCTACAACGCGTTTCATAGCGGAGGGGTAAGGGCGAGCACAGGAAGTTATCAGGTGATTTCTGACTTCTTGCTTATTCCAAAGGGCACCTGCCAGTACAAGCTCTAAGCCTGTCTGCATGCTGTGGGATGGGCATTGCTAGATAAAAGTACTTCAAGTGATTACAAGTACTCGTGCCTAGTAAAATACAATTTATCAGCATTTTCAGAATAGGGATTCAAGTTTAAGGTACCCTTTGCATGCTTACATTTTGTTGTTTTAAATTTTCTAGGCTGATTTTTTTTTTTTTTTTTTTAATTAGAATTTGGCACAAATAACTGCCATGCCAAGGTCCTGTTGTTTTTAGCTCTTAAATGCAGAAACATAACCAGGCTTAATGTCTGTCTATCAGGAAATATTTAAAAGACTGGTTTCAGTAGTGAGTAGTGTTTTACTTCCGTATAAGCTGCTGTAAAATTAACATTAACCAGACCTGCAGTTCTGTAGATAAAAATCTGTACTTTGCATTTCATCACAGGAAAATGTTTTAGAATGTATTGTGCTGTGTATGACACCACAGCTTGACATTTTGGGAAGTAACTCTCTGTTTCAGTTGTGGAGAATTAAAAAAAAAAAAAAACAAACCAACACCCAAAAAAGCAAAATAACAAACCAAACCAAAAAAACCCCAACCATTAATTGCCTTTTGTTTAAACAACGTATCAGCAGTACTTTTATCAGCATCCATGTTTCCGTTCTTTTTTTCCTCCCCTTACGGTGTGATAGCTTTAGAAAACCTGTTGACACAAACGCAGTACATTTTTATAGGAAACACTACGACACACACAAATCTGTATTTGTTGCTTTTCCCTGCCTTCTGCCATCTTCTCATTTCCCCTTTTAATATATCTGACTCTTCCCTTTTGTTGCCTATTTCCTCCTTTTACTTAGATAAAACCTTGAAAATTGGTGGGTGATGGTTAAAGTCGCCAGAGCTGTCAGTGTGCAGTTCTGTCTTGCATTTTTCTGTCACCTATGTAATAAAGCCCAGGAGAAGGAACAGTGCTCTTGCATCACCCATCCTGTTCTATCATCTGTCTTTCCCTTGTTTCTTTGTTTCTTTTTACTTCTTCCCAGCTGCAGTTCTCACATTTCATTCTGAAGCTCTTAGATCTAGGACGTATGTCATAGAATCATAGAATAGTTAGGGT
>NW_009925685.1:398-1501 GCF_000696875.1 Nestor notabilis | reverse complement strand
GGGAGAGCTCGGTGCGGCCGGTGACAGAACAAGCCCGGTCTCCCCAGTCTGCATTTTAATCCTGAAATCTGGAAATGGAAATTGTTTGATGTATGAGGAGACGTTATCTAATTAGGGCGTAAGAAATTTAATCTTTCCAGCAGGCAGGTCATATAATTAATGTTAATTTAACGCTCAAATTCTCAGTCATTAATTTTTATTCTCTTAAATGTAGTTTGGCAGGGCCCCCTGATCCATGGCAATGGATTTTACTGAATGTAAGAGCACACTTGGTCTTTGGAGTGAATTACTGCAGCCCTTCCTATCCCAATAACAAGATCACATCATGTATGCATTATTAAGCCATGTAATTGAATGGTCCATAGTTTGCATATCAGACTATTAAAGTAATGTGTTTTGCTTTTCTTCCAACACGTAACGTTAAAGCCTTTGCGAATATTTGGTGATTCTGATAATTATCACCAAATTACTACAAATGTTCTCTTCATTAACGTGATTTCTCTCAAGCATTTTTAAAAAAATGTGAATAATGCATTAAGTGGTGGCCTGTAAAGTGTTTTTTTAAATAAAACTTGTCAACTACAATTCGAAAATGAGACCCAAAAGAAAAGAGAGGGAGAGGGAGGGAGAATTAATAGTTGCACAGGAAGAGAACTATTCTTCTCTAAGATTGGAAGAGATGACTCGCCTGTTCTCCCTATTTCAGATAAGGGACTGTACACCTTTAAAGTTTCACTTCATCGGGAGCAAAAGTGCATGCAATCTAAAGAACTGTCGATTGCAGATGATACAGAACAGATGGAGGAACAAAGTTGGAGCTTTTCCCTTTACAGGGAATAGATGGGGACTTAGGCAGACAGACAGAGAGATTGATTTGAAAAGATACTGACCTCTATCCTTCAGCTGCAATTTAACTTGTCCTGGAGAAAAAAAAACAACGAGTGAAATCTGCCTCCTCCCCTGCTGCCTCCTGCCTTCCCCCGCCCCAGGTTCCACTGTCATCGCAACAAACTTCTGTGCCGATCTCAGAAGGTGAATAATTCTCAATTAACTAAGTAACTAAGTAACTTTCTTTGTGCCATCTTGAGTCACTCACTTAACTA
>NW_009925685.1:0-367 GCF_000696875.1 Nestor notabilis | reverse complement strand
GCACCCCTTCATTCCTGCCCCCCCCCCGCCACACTATTTTCAAAGTTCAATAGCAAGGCGACAAAAAACACTGCTGCAAAATAAGAGTCTCTTAAAATTAAAGAGCTCTTTATTTGCGTCAGAAGAAGTTATTCCTCCCCCCTTTAAGTTATATAGGCATCAAAAAAATACCACCAACCCAAACCCCTCCCTACAAAGCCCCACGCAGCTGGTGCCATGATCAGTGCCACGGATGCTCTGCAGGGTGCGAAGCCACTGTGGCCGCGGGAGTAGGAGCTGGATCAGGTGTGGTGCTGGGCTGTGTGACCCGGGGCGTCCCGCAGCGCTATGGCTTTGCTGCCCTGCAGCCAGAAGCGCTCCGATCCCG
>NW_009925684.1:0-10327 GCF_000696875.1 Nestor notabilis | reverse complement strand
AAGGAATTCATTCACTGCTTCTCATCAGCAGCCAAATGTTCAGCCACGTCCAGAAAGCAGGGCTCCATTGTGTGCAATGGTTACTCGGGAAGACAAATGCCATAACCACAGGCATCCCCCCATCCTCAGTCTTTCTCTCTGCTTTTATAGCCGAGCATGATATTATACGGTGTGGAATATCCCTTTGGTCTGTTGGAGTCAGCTTCCTTGTTGTGTCCCTTCCCAACCTCTTTCTGGGAAGAGGAGAGTGGAAAAAAGAAAAAGCCTTGACACTGTGCAAACCCTGTTCATCAATAGCTAAAACCCTGTTGTGTTATCAACACTGATTTGGTCACAAATCCAAAACAAAGTGCCTGCAGGCTGCTATGAAGAAAATTAGCTCCATCCCAAGCAGACCCAGAATGAAGGTTCATTTTTAGTTCTAACACAGTCGGTAGCACAGTTAATGTTATAAAACACTGCTGACAGATGCCTTTCATGAATGCTACCAAAGCCTTCTCCCAGCTCTGCTCACACTGATCCCTCTGCAGCCAGGAGGCTGAATTTTTATCCCCAGCAGCTGCAAGGGCAGGGAGACAAAAGATGTATCTTTAGTGATGAGTGGCTGGAAAGGGATGTGCCTCTCAGTTCCAGTATTTTGCTTTCAAGATATTTTGGTTACTTTACCATCCTGTTTACCCAAACTCAGTTAATCAAAATTCTTAATTAAATAAGGATTAGTTTTACCCCTCAGGACTTGACAGTGCTATTTCCTGGATCCAGAAAAACAAAAGTCAATATCCCCTGGACAGCTTCCCAGCACAGTGCTTGGAGAGAGCCACACTGCAGCTTGCCGAAAGCCAGTTATGCTCCAAGTTCCCACACATCCCACACTCATATAAGGGATGACAGAGCCGGCTTTACAACTTTAGTTTCTTGTCAAGCATTTAATTCAGCAAACTCCCAGTCTCCTCCTTAGGTTACCTCGAGGTATATATCCCAAACTGCTCTTCCAGATACTGTACATTTGAATGTAATTGAGTTCCAAAAGCTTGTGTTTGTCTGAATGCTTTCTTGCCTTCTTGTATATCTTAGCTGAAAACACAGCAGCAGGTGTGGTATGCACAGTTAAGTCATCTTTCACTACTTTCCTTTATAAAGCACGGATTGTGACTGGGAAGGTCCTTGTCTTCCATTTGTTTCAATATACTGCACATAAGATGATGCAGCAGAAGCTTCTACTGGGGAAATGCATTTGCAGTGACATCCACTCAGTTACAGTACCTCTGTTCCATGAGATGCTGTCAGTGTTGTCGTGCTGCAAGCAGATAGCCAGGATTGTTCTGCAATAAGAGTGTCTTTCTTATGTGTTGCGTTAAAAGTATAGAACTTTGGTAGAAAATAAACCTCCTTGCATTCCAGCTACTGCTCAGAGATCAGAGGGACTGGGGATGTCTGGACTTAATTTCTGATGTCAAATGAATTCGTCACTATAAATGATTATGTCTAATCACTCTTACAGATTAATGAGAAGTGCAGTTCATTGAGTCAACAGAAACATAGATTCGTTGATAAACCTACTAACTGCATTAGCACTAAAATTCAAAAGCTAGGCAACAATTAATTGAGCTCATATGGAAACACAAAATAAACCAAGTCATAATTAACTAAAGTTAGTTTCAGCTGGATATCATCCAACATAGTTGGAGGCACAAATCTTACCAGAGACACATCCCCGCTCTGGGGAGGGGAGAGGAACAAACCCATTGACTTGTCTGCAACATGGGGTCATATTCTCATCCTCTCTGATGGAGGAGTTAAAATGCCCAATTTATACTTTTAGACAAGTAGAGGTGAGACTGTAGTAAAATTACTGACTGCCATCACAGGCAGTGGGGGGGGGAGCCACTTTCTTACTGTGGTGCATTTTGATGTGTAAATGAAAGATAACAAGAGTCCTGACCAGGCACCAGCCACTAGTTGCATCCATGGGACCCAAGTGGAGAGCACAACCCTGGCACATGAGCATCACTCCCTCGTCCACTCTGCTGATGGAGGCCATTTGGCCTTCATCACCTGTGTTAGGATCTTGCAGCTCATTACTCCCTTCAGCACATCTTTCCAGGCCTCAGGCCTCTTTCCCACAGATGTGAAACAATTCTATTTCACAAACTATTACAGCTCAGGCCTCATTCCCACAACATGTATCATCTAAATCCTGTATTTTATGAAGTCATAAATCTTAGTTTAGGTTCTACCAGTACCTGCTTTCTCCACAATGTGTAATTATTAGCAATTTCCCTGGGACTTGAGTCACTCTTGTGTAGAATACGTGCAATAAAGATGAGCATTAGAAAAAGTTTTAATTAGAATTAAAAATAGCAAAATATTAAATGAGTAACTATTTGAATTTCAGAAGATTGCCCTGATAAAATAGCCTGGAGTGCATGATTTTGAAAACAAATTACTTATAAGACAGTTTTATTCTTATTATCAGGTGTATTATCTACATTAACTTCTCTGTGGCCAATTGCTGGTTCTTACATAAAAAATTTATGAAGCAAATACTATATATAAATTATACGTGAAAATACCTGCTCAGTCTGTTTGCTTCTCATTGTTTTTTAGGTTTTTTTCTGTCTTCTTCACATGAAGAGCTCCATTTATTTTAGGCATAAGTTAGAGTTTTGTCATGGAAAATGATAACTGAAGTTTTTAGGAATTTTATCAAATAACACACACTGGGAAATTCTACCCTCAAATATTTTGAAAACAAAAGTTTGAAGCCTGTGGAGCAAATCTGTGAAATCAATTGAAACTGTTACACATTTGCCACATAGGTTACAAAAATTCTTTTAGATTTTTAAGTATTTTTTATGGTTAATATATTCCGATATTGTGCCCTTTCACACTTGCAGATGCCTCAGTTTTCATTAACCCAAGATGTTAAGCTTCAAAGGATGCATAAAATCTCCTCCAAAGTGACTTTTCTACATTGAAAATGTCACTTTCAGGGACAGTAGTCTGATGTCTTCAGAATTCTAACAGATATTATACATCCCCTTCAGAAATTCCAGCTCTGTGATTCCCCATGGTGCAATACAGTCCTACAGGATGATGAAGATTCAGACCTTGAAACTGGTATACTGGAAACAAGCTACTGGCCCAGAAATGAGTGTTTATCGTTTTGCAGTCAAACTGATTAAAACAAGAATGTAGGGAGAAATCATTTATCTGCAAGGACAAACAGAACACCATTTTCAAATGGCATTGGACTCCATGAACTGCGAGGGTGAAACTGCTGAACATGCAATCACCAGAGATCTTCAGAAAGAGGCGTGTTGTGAGAGGGTGGGCTTCTAGAGCACTCAGAACATGCTATTGGGTGGAAGCAGGTTGAAATAAATGTGTGCTTCAGAGTAATGACAGAATTTGCTGAATATCTTATTCCAATGAAGAAACTGCTGTTAAGCAGGGAGACTTAGCAAATATTGCAGTGTTTATTAAACTTGCCAGCCCACACAAGCCCTCTTGTCTCATACAGTCATCTGATGTTTTAAATACCCCTTGGACTGCCTACTCTGTTGTTCTCCTGGGTCTCACAGCCTGTTGGGAGGGAGTTTTTAATGTTTGATTATCAGATGTATTAAAAAGAGGAACAGTCTTTTATTGCCTGATGAGAAGGATGACTGTCATCAACTTCAGACTTAAAATTCTTCCATCAGATATTCAAATATTCTTGTGTCCATCACTGTGGAGATAGAGCTTGTGTTACAAAAGAGTTCATGTAACAAGATTTCCTGTGAGACTGTTAAATCACTGTCTGTAATCACAACACTGTGAAGTTAAATAGGGGACATGGTAAGTTATAACCAAGAGCAAAATTTTTGCCCTAGGAAGGAGCAGTCGGTTAGGGGTAGTCAGCCTCATATTGAAGGAGCTTACTTAGCAAGAGACCTCATCTATCATGGATCTGTCTTTATACCCTTTTGATAAAGTTATAAAAGACAAAACCAAAACAAATAAAAAATGCAAACAAATAAATGAAAAACAAACCAAAACCAACCCAACAGAACCAGAACAGTTTGGCCAATGAATTATGTCATTTTCATATGTATCACATATGGAATTATAGTAGTCTGCTCTGATCCTGGTGGTGGCTCTAAGCTGGAAGATTTTTGAGCCTGCCCCATGCTCCTCACTGGTGTCAGCACAGCACCTCACAGGCCTGCAGGGATGTTAGGGGCTCCGAGTAAATCACTTAAAGGGCCTAAGAAGTAGCCAGCAAGCCTCATTCCCTATGGAAGAAGTGCTGAAGAGCTGTGGCAAGCTAATTTTGAAGTTGGGTAGCCCAGTAAACCCTGAAATAGGGTTATATGGTCTTTCCATACAGTTAAGAAGAAAATCAATCAGTGTGTTCAGACAAAGCAAATAGGTCAAGAAATGGTTGGGAAGCAATGGCTGGAGGTGTGTGTTTGGAGAACAGGCAAAAAGGAGAGGGGTGACGAGTGGGCAAGCAGCTTGTATTCATGTGATTTGTTACTTCATGCTTCCCACTGTGTGCCCTATCATCAAGGAGCCTGTGTGCTGCAATTCTTCATTCTCCCCCTCTACTCTCAACAGGATTCAAAGTTTTTGATCAGAACTGTCCCCTGTCCCCTTTTTATCCTGCAGATGAAACCTGTGATTTCCTCATGGGAACTAAAAGCCAGAACCAGAAAGACATGTACCACCAGCAGCAGGCGTATCTCCCACTGACTCTCTAGCATCGTCAAATCCCCATGTCCTTTTCCGTGCTCCCTCCATACCATTTGGTAATGCTGGCTTTTAGCAGAATTAGACCACCTAATCTGCACAGATGGTGATGTACAGATGGGATGGTACAGCAAGCCCCAAGGCTGATAAACTCTCCAGCACACATGACTGTTCACTTTGCAGTGGTTCCCCTCTGCTTAACTAAAACCCATACTTCCTATACTCCTTACCACTCTGCCCCTATGTTTGGCCTGGTCTGCTGCCTTTATTTTAGCTTTTGTGATCCTCTTCTCACCTCCCACTGCAATGCAATATTTTTGCATGATCTTTGGCATGTTCCCAGCCACTTAAATTACTCCTTGTACTTATCTCATGCATTTTCCATCTTCTCCTACCATCTTTTATCACACCATTTTTAAATGGTGACTATCATTAGTTCCAGGCCACATATGCATGCAAGACCCATGTATTCAGTTTTCACTAGTTGCCTGTTGAAGCCTGATCTGGATTTCTCCCAGTCTTCACCCCCTAATCTATGTCAGGCTGCAGAAACCTAGTGTTTGACTTCAGTCTTTCACTGATTCTTTAATGGTCTGCAGGCAACTCTGTCATTATCTAGCTGTTTATCAGCCACTCTCTCAAGCTTGCTATTGCTTTCACTGCACAGTAGTAATAAACATCCTGTAGGATTTTGGTGCTTGCATGGCACCGTATTAGCCTTAAACTAAGCTAGTGGGAGACTCCCAGGAAGCAGATCAGTTTCCTTCTCCTTATTCAAGCTTTCAAGTCACTGTGGTCTCACTGAATTTAACTTGGGCTTCATTTGCTTCAGGTACAATTTTCTGATGTTACTTACTTTAAAAAAAGTGGTTTCATTTTTGAGCTGCAGCAACTGAAGCATATCATAAATATGCATTGATAACACAAAAATTACCCCTCCTATTCTCCGTTACTCACCTACCTACCTACCTGCCTGTGTTGCAGCAAATAACATATAGCCATCTTCATTATTTCAGTTCCTAAAAACATTTCTAATCGTTTATCTATCTATCTATCTATCTGTAGATCATCTACCTATCTACATCCTCCTTTTGGCTAGACCCTACTTAACATCAGCCAAAAGAACTGAAGTATAACAATACCCAGTGAAATTAGTAAGATTAAAAAAAAATGAGTGGGGTTCAGTAGCACTTGAGAGTTTTCACCATAAACCATTGCCTGCTTGTCAAAACTGGTGGTCAGTCACTGCACAAGCAAAGGAAAAAAGGCTAGTACCTGCCCTATCAGGTACTAAACCTAAGAATGGGATTCATCTTCTCTAACTTTAGTTGTCTAAAAACTAAACCTCAGACTAACCTAGTAAGAGAGACACTAACATCTCCATAGGACAGTTCATCCTGTTCTAAAAGAGATGTCTAAGGAGAGATGAAACTACTGTGAGGTACCACAGGAGTCACTCTCTTTCCCATGGACAAGAGATGACTAGATGACTAGCTTGAACGAGGCATCCAAGACCAAGATGGGTAAAGCTATATGAACAGTATCTCAGAAGCCTGAGCATCTGGAATCTTTATCCTTCACTGGTTATTATTTCATAATGTTTCATCTGTGAAATTTAGTGTATCCCATAATTCAGTATCAAGAGAGTACTCATGAAAACTCTCTGATAATCAGCTTTCTCCTGTTGGTTGGGGAACAGAGCAATACAAATTGGAGGAGCTCCTGATAAACAGTGCTTCTAGTTACTTAGTTCACTCCTGAAGTGTCATATTAATAACACAGATTTTATTTTAAAATCATCATCCACTTGTTTGCTCTCTAACTCTAAGCATTAGCATTCTTTATAGCTATAGTACTCCATAACGTAAGGGCAACCCTGCACTTCAGAACAGTGGCCATTGGCTTTGGTTGTTTCACATACATACATATGCACAGTGACTCCTCTAGCCAGTAATAAAAGCACCTGCCATCCACTGAGGAAATAACATTTGACCAGCTCTAGATTCCCTAACAAGCAATGCAGCTTTTCTGATATTGACAGAGTTTGATATTTTCTTTGTAACAGGGTTTGTTTGACAGCAAAGAAACAAAATGTTACTGCACTGTACATTCACCTAAATAATATTTCGTTCCAGCTGGTTTAGTCCATTTTTTAATGTTCTGTAGAAGAACATTCTCTCCTCTGTTAAGCAAGAGGAGCAGAACTTTAACCTTAGGGCATCACAAAATATTATATAAAAAATAGATATGGACTTGTCAGGGTGAATTAAGAAGCTGCATTGAAGTTAGAAGGCTCAGCTGAGCTGATCGCCAACCCACACAGTAATGAGTCATTTTTGCCCCATCACCAATGAAAGCACATACGTAAAGCCTGTGGAAAGTGTGTCATACACATCTAGCCAATAGGTGCAGCTCCACTTCTGGATAGAATAAAGCTACTCACTGCCCTTAGCTTCTCCTGGGACTCCAATACGCCATGCCCACGATATCACATTGACATTTCACAAGCTGGAAGAAGTTACTTTTGTTCTGCTTGGCCGGTTCACTTATGCATAAATGCAACAGACAAGTAAAAAGATATGCAGGGTTGCTGTTTCTGATTGAAATCCCTCTGCTTAACACCATTGCCAAGTCAAGTGAGTTCTTATTTAATATTTAGAGAAATGAAACTGTGTTTAATGAGCATGCAGAGTGCAGCAGAACCTCAGGGATCTGGACATAAGCAACACAATATGTGGTTGCCAGAATGCTTATCGACAAAAACAACAAACCAGTGTCTCAGTCAACAAGAAAGGCTTGATTCAGTTGCCCACGCAGAGACATCCAATGTCATTCAGGATGTGACAGGGCACCTGGTGCAGCTACCCAAGGCTGGCACAGGACCCAGAAAAGGCCAGTAACCAGCAGTTAGTCACAAGACTTTATGGCATCTCAAATGCTACTAGCTGTTGATGTTTAGGGAGCTAAACTGATTCCTAACAGTAAGTGGAGCCTTCTCCTATAAACCAATATATCAGTTTGCAGTGATTTATTTTCAGGCAGCTGGAAACAGAAACCAAACCCCAAAGGACATGTCCCGTCTGCACCTATTAGGCCTGATCCTTCTGCGCCCACATAGGAGTCTTGTCAAGCACAGTCTTGACACGTGCACAGAATTGGCATACAGGACCCATGTACTGCCAGCAAAGAAGCTGGAGGTCAAAGGTAATTCCAGATGTCCCCAGACACCTGCATGGAAATAACTGAACAATTTTAAGCCTCTAAGTTCTCATTATAACCAGTGAATGAACTAATTGTAATAATAATAATATTCACTGAATGAACAGTACAGTGAATGTAGGCTACCGAAGGATTTAGTGATGCCTCCAGTAGGGCGAGCTTCACTGCTCTCTGAGCTTCTTGGATTGCCATGGGAGCTCAGACTCATAACTTATCTCTAGACACGTACATTTAGATCTCTGCCTCTGGGCCTGCATCCTACTTAATTTCTGCGTTGCACTTCTGCAAGTACAAATGAGGATAGTAATAGTTGCCCTTTACCAGTGGCACTGTAGGAAACATTCATTAGCACATCAGAAGTATTGCTGTAGTGGTACCATGAGTGCAACCCAATGAGCAGCTGAAGAACACAATTAATCTAAGCAGCTTGCGTTCAGTAAGTTCACTGTTCAAGAGCACTCATAGGATGAGACACCTACAGATATCTGTAATGTACCAAAGTCACTGGAATCCGTTTCTTGGGATGGGATGGGACTGGGGATTGACCAGATCCAGTTTTCCAATTCCACTTTCCCATTTCCTGAAATCACCAGGCCTTGGCCAGCTGACTTGTGGAAGTGTACACAGTCACATCCCCCTATCCTAACCCAAGACTACGACTTGTGCTCAGCTGGATAATACTTCCCATGCGGTCACAGCATGGAGAAAACTTTTCGAGGTTTTTGTAGGTGTGAAGTATAATTCGGGCTTTTTTCTTCATTCAGAACACTATAAAAAAAGATTCTTTGCTGAAAGATTCTCTACTTGTATCATAACATCATGGTTCAGTCCCTTAAATTAAAGGAGGAAATATGAAAATTTGAAATAATGGGAAGATTAAATACTTTTCTTCCTAATTGTACTTCCTTCATCTTCTGCTGCAAGACTCTTGTTGTTTCCTCATATTGTTAAAATGACATGACAATTTTCTTAGCCTGGTTCTCAGGCAGTCTACTTTTGATATTTTTTAGCTTTTCATCTGTCTGGGTATGACAAGAAAGAGAAAGAGAGAAAAATCGTCACAGGAAGGCTCATACAGCCTGAAAATTGGTTTTTCATTCAATGGAGACAAAACTTTTCACATTCATACTCATAGAATGATGTGGGTTAGAAGGAACATTTAAAAGTCATCTAGTCCAACCCCCCTGCAACAAGCACGTTGGGACATTTTCAACTAGACCAGATTGCTCAAAGCCCTATCCAGACTGACCTTGGATGTTTCCAGGGATGGGGCATCTACCAGTTCTTATTCTACCAGGAATAAGGTATAACCATGATAACTAATATTTAATACTGTGTAATAGCTTAGGCATGCCAATTCTGGATCTCACCCTGAATCATGCTCTAGAAGTGCCTCGATGTTGACTACAGAGGGAAAGCAGAGTGACTAACTCAGATACGAATGTCTGCAATGCAAACACTTAGAGGTGGTCAGATGAATACTGCCTAGAATCAGGAAGAATTTTCAGTCTAAGCACAGGGCAAGAAAACAACCAGGAGGGAGTATAAGTATGTCATGTTCACATGGGGAATTCCAGACAGACTTACTGAGCTCAGTAAAGTAATACGGAGGAAAACCATTAACAAATTCATTCTTTGAAGCCAAATGGTTTTGAAGTGTGTTTGACCACAGAGTTGACAGCATTAATCATGTTCTCACACTTACCAAAGAAATGTGTAAATTATGCCCTATATTTAAGTTACATTAGACCATACTTTGGCTGTATAAACACTTTTAGACCAAGCGGTAAATGTTCATAATTGCCTTTTGACCTCTTTGGCATATCTTTTCTACACAGGCATATCAACAGAGCCATAAAGTCTGTGCTGTAGTCCAGTTATTCGTTGGTATGCTCCCTTTTGAAAATGCTGTAATACTAATGAAATATACCAAATTGAGCTGAAGAAAAAAGTTACAATGACATTTTTGTGCAAGTGTTGATCTGCCTCTTCAAGATTTCAGTGGGGTTTCATCCATTCTGACATTGTCTCTTTGTAGTAAGCAATTGTTAATAAAGTCTGGGAGATTATTTGTAGTGTTGTATCAGCTGACCATGTCCTGTGGCTCCGCTCCTGACAAGAAGAAATGAAATCCACAGACAGTTCTGTCCCACATACTCTGACCTCTCAAAGGACGCAGATGAATCATAAGCTAATGATGCCTTGCTTTTGAACTGCCTATTGTTATAGCAATTGAACAATAGATTTTGGATATTTTCCATCAGAATGAATAGATACTGGTACCTATTTCTCTGAAACTTTGATTTCTGACAAAATAATCTCTGGTATTAGCTACTCTTCTGGAACATAGAATCGTAGAATCATAGAATAGTTA
>NW_009925683.1:0-12247 GCF_000696875.1 Nestor notabilis | reverse complement strand
AAATAATAAAAATAATTATTATATTTGTTATATCTAGGACTTGGACTTTCAATCATGATTTTCTGAGTCATCTTTGGCCTTTAAGAGATGAAAGGGATGAGTAATACCATTGAAGATGCAAAACCACTTGTAAATATAATCCCTGTATTCTCTCATGTTTCAAATTGGAGCTGGTCAGAAAATTTATTGTGGAACAGCTTTTCATTGCAAAATGGCAATCTATAGAAATGTTTCACTTTTGGCTATTTTCTATGTATTAAAAGTATTAGAGCAGGCTATTTGAATAGACTTGAAACAGAAGTTCTTTATATTTTTAGAATAGAACATTTTGACCTTGTAGTTTTTTAGCTCATTGTTTAAAATTAGGGAGACAAACTGCTTTGTAATAGGAAAAGCCTAAAAATCACAGTGATTAGTTTGAACACCAAAAGAACATTAGAAAATTATGAAAATTTCAAGAAGCTTTTTCCACTTTCAGACAAAAATAAGTATTTGTGGAATTTCCTACAAAGCAGAAAATCTACTTTCTGCACAGATCTGATCCCAGGTATACAAGCTTGACAAAGGTTTGGACCATTGTAGCAGTTCTTAAACTCTTACATTTTCTTGTAGTATTTACTTAAAATAAAAGCAGGGAATCACATCTGAATTCTTTTAATTGCTAAAGTGAAAATTAGGGTTGCTGGAATATTACATGGTCCTTCCAAAATCAGTCTCCTGTCAGTTTGTGCACAAAAGACCATACCATGTTTACTTCTGAGATTGGTACCTTAAAGTTGTAACTGCCTCTAGGCACAAATTCCAAGCATGTTCCACAGTGTAGCCTCTAGCAACCCACATCAACACCGGGATGGTGCTGGGAAAGCCAAAGCCCACCTGGAGTTCAATCTGGCAAGGGATGTGAAGAGCAACAAGAAGGTCTTCTGCAAGTGTAAGGAAAATGTGGGTCTGCTGAGTGAGGAGGTGGACCATGACAGAGGACACAGAGAAGGGTAAAGCACTCAGTGTCCTCTTTGGCTTGGTCTCTACTGGTAGGACAAATTCCTGGTTCCTGAGTCCAGTGAGAAAGTCTGAAGTAATGATGACACCCTCAGTGGAAGAATGTTAGGGTTAGGCAACACTTCAATAAACTGAATATACACAAGTCCATGGGAGCTGATGGGATGCACTCACAAAGAAGCTGGCTGATATCACTGTGAGGCCACTTGATATTGAGCCACATTTATCTCTGAAAGGTCATTGCTACTAGGGGGGGTGGGGGGTGTTCCTGAGGACTAAAATAAAGCAAATGGGACTCTCATCTGCAAGGAAGGCAAAAAGCAGGATCTGAGAAATTACACGCCAGTCAGCTTCACCCTGATCCCAGGGAAGATAATCATAGAATCATAGAATAGTCAGAGTTGGAAATGACCTTAAGGTCATCTAGTTCCAACCCCGCTGCCATGAGCAGGGACACCTCACACTAAACCATGTCTCCCAAGGCTCTGTCCAACCTGGCCTTAAACGCCTCCAGGGTTGGAGCATTCACAACTTCCTTGGGCAACCTATTCCAGTGCCTCACCACCCTCACTGTGAAGAACTTCTTCCTTAATCCTGGAAACCATCTCCAACCATGCTACAGACAGAAGGTGACTGGGAGTGTTCAGCACTGATTTATGAAAGGGGGAAATAATCCCTGAAAAACCTGGTAGCCTTCTATAACGAAAGGTGGATGTTACAGCAGATACTGTTTACCTTTACCTCAGTAAAACTTTTGACACTAGCATAACATCCTTACTGACAAATTGATGAAGTAGAGTCTACATGAGTAGACAGGAAGGTGGATTGAAAACTAGCTGAACTGCTCACAGTCTTGTGATCAGCAGTACAAAGTCCATCTGGAGGCCGGTCATCACTGGGGTATGCAAGGAACCTATACAGGAACTGAATACTGTTTATCATCTGCATTAATGACCAGGATAAGGCTATGTTATCTTTCAGATTGTTAATCTTGTTTACTCTGATTTAAGACTGATATATTTAAACTTCTTAACTATTTGCTCAGGTGCCATAATTCTGAGTATACACTTTAATTGTGTGAAAGATTATCTAATAAAATGTAAGGCTTTATAGTAAAGAGAATATGGAATTTATAAACAAAAGTTACATTATCCATCTCATTGGTTTGTGCTACAGAAAAGAATTTGTGGAAAACCATAGGGTATTCAACAATAATCAGCAGGGAAGAGCTGAAACATATTCTTTTTCCATAAAGATTTATGCTGATTTTTAGAATTTTAAATTCAGTTTTATTAATGCCTTCCCACTCTCAGTAGGAAATACTCAGAACATATAAGGAAACTGTCTTATGAAACAAGATTTTATTTTAATAACGTGGATATTATTGTACAGCTACTCAGACATAAAGAGGATGAATTGTACCTCATGGGTGTCTTCTAACCAGTATGGAGTCTCCAGACCAGCTCAGTGGCTTAGTTGAACTCAGTGCAGGAATTTTCTTCCTCTCCTCCATGGGGGCAATACTAACTGAACTTCTTCAAATGGTCTCAGATGATCATGATGTACTTTGTTTTTTGTGGTAGATAGTTTTGCTGATAGAATTGCACAGATAGATAGAATTGCTGTGCAGGATGCTGGTCTCTAAAAGTGACCAAAAGCAGATGCCTGGGGAAGAATATAATGATAGGGTTAACATACCATGATACTTCCACTCAGTCATATCTCACTCTCTAACAAGTTGTTATTCAGAGTATTCTTGAGTTTTAGATGGCTTCTATGTATTTAGAAACTGAGTTGATCTCCCTTGTATTGCTTTGCCCAATCTTTCTTTGAGCCTGTGCAAGATAGGGTACTCCCACTGCTCAGTTTGGTGGGAATATCAGAGGACTAGAGATGACATAGCTGTTCTTTCATGCATTGTCATGAAAGTTATGGATGGTTAGTTAGGTTGCTGGACAGTGCTGTTCCTGTCTCCACAAGAGGGCTGATTAGAGCGGACCCTAAGATCAGAGCATTTAGAAAGGATTTTATTGATGCAGTGGCTTTTATGCTATTGAAACTTCCCATGGTGACATTTCTACTCCTTGCAGAAACACAAAATACACCTTAAAATGTTCCATAACAGCTACAAATATACGTACATTAATTGGCTTAACACATGCAACTTACACGTTGTCTGTCTTTTGTGTGATGGCAAAGGTGTGATCTCTTAGACTTTTACCTATGTTCACTTGAGCCTTGTTCAGTTTGTTCCCTCTGATCTCCTAGATGTTTTCCAGTGTGTAGCATGCAGGAGTATTATTTTTTTTGTGCTAAAAAAAAATAAAATCATCTCTTCCTTGAAGACCAAAAATCCCTTAAGATTTACACCATGTACAGGGAGTGGAATGCATCTCACCTAGCTTTAGCTGCCTACAGGGTTTTCACATGATTTAGAGTTACACAGTCTCCCCTTGTAGCCAAAGGAGGGGAATAGCCATTTCTTCTGATGTACTATGTTAAGACAAAACAAATCATGTCCTAATAAGTACTTTTAGAAAATGTTTCATCTCAACTTTATATAGATATATAAAATAGGTCATATGGGCCTCCTATTTCTTTTCATTGACTGTAAAGGGAGATTAATTCTACCTTGTGTGTTTTCAGAAATTTGTATTTTTTAAAATCTAAATGTGGTTGAATACATAAGAGACTGGGTTATCACTGCATGAAGGCAGTATTAGACTCTGTGATCTAGCCCAAGGTCCTATAATTGCCTCAAAATACTGAAGAATCCTACAGAGAAAGAGTCCCTCAAGACATGACAAGGAAGTCCCACCAGTGAGGGCAGCAAGTAATGCTAGGAGGAAGCACAGGGTGTGTGGTTAATGTACCAGAGGTCTTTCACTTGTTTGACCCTCTGCTGACAGAACAGAGGCAAAACGGAAAGCCTGTTATGATGCACCCTGTCTTTGCAGGATGCTGGCTGAAGTGCTGCCTTGGTTAGACATGGTTTGGCACTTGTTCAAAACCACCACGGCAAAATTACTGAATGCCAGGAGAAGAATTGGAGACTTGTTAGGTTTATGCAAATCCCAGAATTCCTGTAGCTTCTGTCATGTATTTGAAAATACACAATGCAAAAGGACACAGAGTGTGGATAAGAGCAGCAGAGTGGATCTCCATGGGTTATCACCACTTCATTCAAACTAGTGCAGCCTATCTGAACGCGATAATTATGTCATTAATGCCATAAGAAAATGTTGCAGAGGTACGGGGAAAAGGCCACATACAGCACAAAAGATCAATGTGCAGTGTGCTGGGTAGATGCAAACTCTTATTACACTGACAGTTAAAAAATCTCCAGAGAAGAATAAATCAAATGTTCAAAGAGTTTATTTGGTCATCTCATATGTGTACATCTGCCAGGACTCCAAAAGCTTCCTTGTAGGAGCAAAGACAACTTTGGTTTTAAGCTCATCTCTATGAGTCAGTCTTCTGGTTTCATTGGATGCATCTTATAAAAAAAACCTAAGGGAGTTTTGAAAACAAAGCTGCTTTTGACAGCAAGTTTTAGAGAATACAGGTAAAGAACAAAGACCATTTAAATCAAGCTGCTTGTGCTGTGTGGGTTGCACCAATGTAGTTGAACTGCATTAGTGATTTCTGTTCTCCTTGCAAGGAATTCAGTGTACACAGGGCTCAGCCTGTGTGCATCACATGGGGTGGATGTCTGTGGTGCTAAGCACTGTAAGGATCTCTCTCCTTCTGCTGCATGCCTCCACCTCCTTAGGTTCATGCCTGAAACCAGTCTATTGCTAGTTCAACTTCAGTAGGCTGCACAAACTGAGCACTGTGCCAGTCCCATGTTTTCTGTGCCCTTTGGATGAAGTTACAGAGAACCTGTAGTTAACAGTTTGGCTCTTTTCTGTTTAAGTAAGTCTTGTGTTATTCATCACCAAGACTGTCTCTTGGCTACGGGCAGCCAGGATCTGCTCTGTGTCCACTGGAACAGAAACATGCATCCTAAAATGGAGAATGGCTCCTCACCTCTATGGTCGCTGCATCACAAGCTTTGCGTCAACACCATTCCTGACTGTGCAGAGAGTATCTGCAGGGAAAATCAGTAGAAGTCAAAGATTTCATGTGAAAGCAACTTGAAAATAGACCTGAAGGTTTATTTCACTGCATCTTAATGTTCAGAAGAAGGCATGTTTTTATAGCCAAGTTTATTTTAGAATGACAAAATACCTGTGGCAAGTTACTGGTGCCAGATTTGTACAGTGACATGGTGATCCAGGTGTACTATTTTAGAGTGAAGTTTTCTTTCGCAGCATGATATGGTTAAAAGTGAGTTTGCTAAAACATTTTGGAATTGTTATAATTCACACAGAGCCTAAAAGATAGTTTTACGAACATTTTTTACCCTTTTTGGATATCTCTTAAGTTAAACACTTATACTTACTTAGTTGTAAGCACAGCACCAACCCTGCTTAATATAGCAACAGAACTCCAACAAACTTTGTGTTTATTAAAAAAAAATCATGCAAAACTAACACAGAAGTGCTATGCTGAACCAAAACACATTGAATTCAAGTCTTTCACGTTTCAGGAGAGTTTTGAAAAGGCTATCATAGTGAAAATCAGGCCTAGGTGTCCATCAAACTAGTTTCAAATCTGATGGTTCCAGAGATGGAACCTAAACGCAAAATATAGGTGCAGATCCCAATTCTTACACAATTTTTCCAATGTTATCAGCTTTGTCAACAAGTGACAGTATAACTAAGTTTATCAGACTTTACCAAGCCATAGCTGTAAATAACAGGACAGGTATTTCAAGGTATTCTCTCACCTTCCTCCAGTCCTTACTGTGGGTTGCCACTTCGTCAGAAGTGACTTTGCACCAGCAGCGTGCTCTGAGTGTAAGGTCTGACTGGTCTTATTCTGTTCTCATGCCAATTATTTTCTCCAGACCCTTTTCTCAGTAAGAAAAGCAAGTCAAAAATAAAAAATGAAAAGAAAAATCTAGCTTCTTGTAGTTTAAAAAACTCCCAACAACACTGAGCAAGGAGCAGTAGAGTGGGGGAGCTCAGCAGCGTTACCTGGCAGCAGCCATTTGCTTTAATGAAAGACACATTTAAGACACGTTTCTTTTGTCCACGTGCAATGAGTAGCCTCTAGAACAGACATGAAAAGTAATAGGGAATTGTATGATTGAATGGTGACCTTCAGTGCCATGCTTCGAGCAGACCTATGTTGTCCGTGTTGTCAGGAGAGGGACTCTCTTCAGTCATCAAAGCATTTAGCTGAGTTAACAGTCGGCTGTTTACATTACTGGCCAGTACTTTACTCTCCTGAATACAGTTTACTATTCTACCACCCCTGTGACGTGTATTCTTTTCGGCAGCAGCAGTCCTCACAGCCTTGGAACATTGTTTTTGGACACAAACATACACTAGTTATTAGAACACAAGATCAAAGGAGGTGTCCCACTGTCTTCCTTTCAATGCTCCCATTGTGTTTGTATGCTGAAGCCTGCTAGAGACTTAGAACCAGAGAAGGGGGAGAAGGGGGGAGGAAACCTTTGTACAAAGGTACTTGTCACTGAGAGAAGCCCATAAAAGATGATGTGAAAAAAGACACCAGGTGGAGTATAAACCACCCTCATTGTTAAGAAATGCAAATAAAAATCCTCTCCTATATTAAAACTTTCTTACTTGTCATTTCTTAGATGCTAAAGGAAAGGTTCTGATTACTGAAGTCATGGCACTACTTTTTACTTTGCTTCCTTTCTTTTTATGTCTAGCACACTGTACACGATGTTGGCTAAAGTTATTTTTCCTCTTTCTCTGCATATCGTTCTAGCTGTTAGCAAATTTCTTCTCAGCAAAATATCCACTGAAAAAATCCTCAGAAAAATCCCACTTTAAAATATCTCAAAGATTGCCTGCCTTTTTTTATGAAGGACATTCCCAGTGTTTCAGATTTGTAAACAAACTGCAAGTTCATTTTATTTGGATAGGAACTATGTTTTCCTTGGGGAAACCTTGACAGGAAAAATCCTGGTAATTCTGCCTGATCTTTTAATTCTTTCTGGTGGATCTGCAGTCAGATTCCAAGCAAATAGATTGTAGATCTGACATCTGCTCAAACCTACTGAAAAAGCCAGGTGCTTCTAAATTGCTGGGAAAACTCTGGCACAGCTTCCTTGGCTATAGAGATACATGGTAGAGAGTGTCTTTCTTGGTTTTAGGCACCATCTGTTGGTTTTTTCACCTTTCCACTTCACTGATGAGCTGAAGCCTGGATTATTGAGTTGGCTGTGAGAAGTCCTTTGGGAAAGCAGTTGCAAGACACAACAGGTGACAACTGGCAGTTCACAACAACAAAGCATTTCTAATGGAGAAGTCTTCCAGCTGCACCAAAACTCAGGCCTTCACTGAAAGCAGTTGCTAGTGTGGACTTTCAGAGCAATAGACGGTGAGAACAAAGATTAACCACTCATGAGCCTACATACTCATCATTGTGGATTCTTCCATTTTAAGACTTTTTAGATTCATTTCCCTGTGAAATGTGATACAATCTAAACAGGAGTATTTTAATGGAGGTAGCATGGAGGGCACCTAGCTGTTTCCTGGAGGTCATGATGGGGAGCCAGAAATCTGCTGAATCAGCACTTGTCACCCTGAACTACCAACCCTTAAACCCAACAGCTATCTTTTTGTGATGAGATTTCTTGGCTTTGAAGAGAGGTGGAGGAGAAAATACTTTAATGATGGAAACTACATCCACTAGAGTATGGAAATACAGAGTTTTAACAGTCCAGGACTATGAAGTTTGCCAAGGTTTTCTCCAGCAGATCATCACAGGCTTTTAGAAGCTTATGGATAATCCTGAAGAAGGCCTGGAAAAAATTTCTCATGGTACCTGAGCATGTGCAATATCTGGCATGCATACACAGCAGGGCAAGTGATGGAGCGAATGTGCTCATTTGTGATAGACATCTTTCTGCTGCACAGACACTGTTTGAACTTGCTGATCAGTCTTTCTTCCCCTCTAGGGTCAGGGCAGTTGCTGACATCCTAAAACAAAAAAAAACCAACCCAATGAAGAAAACTTGCGAAACGAGTAGGTTTGGAGTTGAAAGGATGCCACGGTGCAGACTCATGCCAAAGCTTTGAGGCAATAAGCCAAAGCTGCAAAGTTGCTAAAGCTAGTGGGTGCTGACATGCCAGATTGCAAATATGCCTGGGGCAAAAGTACTGAAAAAACTGCCAAGACCATAGGTAACAAAGACAAAGACCCAAGAGTTGAAACAGTGTCTTGTTGCAGGCATCCCATCTGTGTGTGTTGGGAGTGAACGACCAAAGCACTCATATGCTCACCAAAAAAAAATTTAAATGTTATTAAAAGGATCAATTATACCTGTAAGAGCAGGATTGTGACCTCAAATGCAGGATAGTAATTGAAGCAATTGTTGAAGAGGTATCATTGCTGTGGCCAATTCCTTACTGATGGAGTAAAAGGGGATTGGTTAGAAACCAGATGAAATGGAGATTGACTGCGGTTTGTGCCCCTCTGAGATTTTGAGAGGGATGTGATTCAACATTCTGTATCAGCTGGATCCTGGTAATCTTGAGTTTTGATATATTTCAGGTTGTCTCTGACAATGGTGCTGAGAGCACCAGAGAATCTTTAGAAACATGCAATTATATGTGTTTCCTTTCACAACCGAGCAGCCTTTTCTTAAAACACTTCTGTAAAATGTAGGCATAGATTATTTGCTGCAGAGGAGGAGCAGCACAATTTGTATTTCACTGCCTCTGTGTGCACTGTGTTTTGAGAATTGCATGTTTGGGTTTTTTTTTTTTCCACTTTAAAAAGCACAGTTCAACCCTCACTTCTGCTGGAGGTGGTCTAGCATGACCTGTATACCACTTCCAGGTGGACAAGAACAACACCCATGTGGGATCTTGGGAGGCCAATCCCTGACTTTTTTCATCTTCAGCTGGATGAGAACATGGCAGGAGAGGGGAAGAAAAGAGAAGAGATAAAGCTGAAAAATGAGAAAGCAGTTTCCCACCACTTACCCATTACCCAGACAGGGAAATCAGTGTGATTCTTTCATCCATCATGCCTATTTGCCCTCTTCTCTCTGCTCCTACACACAGGACACAGCACCCTGGAAGAAGGGATGAACCACTGATGTGCTGGGCACCAAGCATAGACCCTCTCTGACTTGGGCACTAGTGATTCTGGCACATGGCTTGTGTGCTGTGCAGGGCTGGGCTTTCTCCATCTGTAAAGACTTTTGAGTGTGCAAAATGGGGAGGTGAATCCCATCAGCTATTTATGCTTGCTATGACAGGTTACATCTGTAGGTCTGTGTCTTACATGATCTCTGACTACATCTACCAGTCCAAAGACAGGTCCACCATTAGTGTGTAGTATTGTATTTCTACCCTGGTGTCTAAACAACTGGTTTTAGGACCCTTACTTTCACACATCCTTTTACAATGTCTGGTTGTCTTTAGGTACATGTTGATTAAACCTTTTCAATGCTGTTTTACTTTATCATACTCTAGGCTAGCACGTATTTTTGTCTATTGTTCTGTAGCTAATATGCAAATACAGAATCAAACATGGGTTGGTTTGGCTGATATGACTGCATAGAAAGAAGTACTTGACATCAGGACATCTGTCAGGACATCAGAACAACCTTCAGTACACACAGGGTTCTTCTCAATCTAATTAATGATATAACTCTTGCTATTGACAGGTATTGTCATTAATTTTACTACGCTATTAAATATTGAAAATTAATTCCCAGAGTGGTCTTATTCATTTGTCCTTTGGCTAAGAGACATTATTTCCTATCATCGACTAATTTATAGTATATCAAGGTTCAAAAGAGTTTCCCATCCTCTGAAAATGTAGAGCGTATGCAGCAGTAATGAAAGGGCAATGAATAATACTGTATGTCATGGCTTTTGCTGGGGTCAGTGGGTTGAATTAGAGACCCTTTAACCATTAGTACTGTTTTATGAATGGTGTACTTTACCCTGATATTTTACTAGACGTCACTACTTAACATACTTCTGGCTCCATGGAAGGGAAAAAAAAAGGTCTTGTGTGTATTGAGGTCCCTGTAGTTTTGAGGATCATTATAATTCTACTGAGTCACATCCTGACGTCCCTGATCAGTTGCCATACCATGCTAAATCTCCTGAAATCAACTGAAAACCACGCTAAGAATCTCAAGATTTGGCCCTTTATTAGTAGCTAAAACTTTCTCTCTCCCATTCAGAGAAAGAAATAGCTGCTGTTGTGATTCCTTCTCACCATAATGTAGCCAGGCTGTATTTGTGTAACTCCTAAGACCAAGCACTGGAACCCTGAATCCCATCGTACGTGGAGTCAGCCACTGACATTTGGGCTTCTTTGGTCAAATGGGCTCTCCTGTGCAAATCTTGGTTTGCAGGGTGCGTCACTGGCTGTAATTAAAAAGGGCTTGCTTTAAACTCTAACAAATGTTGCATATAGGCAAGCAGAGCTGCACAACAGGGACTGTGTTACAAATGCAAGTCCCTTCATCTCTGAAATGGGGACACAAGTGGACCTCTGTAATCTGCTGTGAAAGCGAGGGCTTCTTCCCCCGGTCACTGGTTCAGAGCTGCTGAACTCATGACATTCCTAAGACCTCACTCTGTTCCCAACAGCTGAGTGATGCAGGCACCACTTCACAAAATCAGTTAATAAATCCATACACTGGAGGGCACTTCCTCTATGGTGTTTTCTTTCATAAACAGTAAAAATAAGTGATATCCCAAATAAAACAATTGTTGATGAAGTTAAAAAAGGATAAACTGAGAAGAAAATAAAATAGGTATTACAATTTTAAATTTCTTCATATCATCAGAGAGTTTTTACAAGTTTTCACAGTGTAGGTGAGGCTCAAGCCCCAAGGAGTCTGCTTCATCTTGGTTGCTTTCTTCCCCTTTTTCTCCCCAAAACAAGAGGCAATCTTCAAAGGAACAAATATGCCACTTTAAATACACAACATAAAACCGGGCCAAATAAATTATTAAAATACAGTTTAAAAGAGATTCACAAAAGACACATGTGTTTAGCTCTTTGACAAGCAAATGATGCTGTTGCAATAGCTGCATTTCACAATGCAAGTGTTTTCGTTGCTAGACAGATAAATAGTTGAAATAATGTGAGAAACGACTTTGCAGTCATCCTAAGACCAATTTGGCTTTAAATGGTTCATTTAACGGCTTTCCACCGGCTGTGCTGTGCAGCCGCTCCATACTGGCCCTTCACCACAGCCATGTGCTTTGGAATTCCTTCTAAAACTGAGCTCCAAGCCTCACCCTCCTCTCCCCATCCCAGCTCCCTGCAGAAGTGTTACTACATATGCTTTGAATCTTTTTTTCAGAAGAGCTCCCAAGTCTAACTCCTTCCTCCCTGAGCTTGAAACATATGGATTTAAAAACACAGATGTGGCCTCGAAGTTTTTCGACCAGGCCCATCTGGGTCAATCCCTGTATAGTTTGACTTGTAGTTTCTTGAGGAAAATTCTCAGAAGCCTTCTCTTCTTCTTGTTCTGACTCTATTGCCTTTTATCTCTCCTAGTTGAACTAGAAGGATCTCAAGGGAGATGTGACTTTCATAAACAGAAAAATAATGACCAGCCAGAGGAAGTAAGAAAATATTTAATGACTGAAAATTGTCTTTTTGAAACAGCAAGTTTCCTTTTAGTTTGTTCTATGTGTAAAAAATGTATCATCCATACAATGGAGGAGAAGAGGAGGTTATTTTAAGGTATTATTATTATCATCATTGTTATTATTATCATTGATGATGATTGACCATCATCATTATCGTCGTGGTTTAAACCAAGGAAGAAAATTAACTCTATCCCAGCCGAAACCAGGACGGTTATTATTACAGTGCTGATAGACACTTTGTCCCGGTGCTGCAAGCACTGTGAGTCACTGAGAAAGGGTTCTGGATCTGACCCCGAGAACGGCGTTTTGGCACTAACAGGGGCTCAGCAGAATCCCTTCTGCGTGCAGGGATTCCCGTAAAACACAATTTGCGGGACTAAGTCAACAGCACAACTGCTTTTCAGGACATGCTGGTTTCCTTTGCGGTCCAGACACTGCTAAGGGGGATCTCGAGCGAGTCGGGAGCGCTCCGGCACCGAGTCCCAGTGCCAGGGGTGACTGGGTTGGCACGCGAGCAGCGCGGGGGCTCGGCTCCC
>NW_009925682.1:0-26684 GCF_000696875.1 Nestor notabilis | reverse complement strand
TAAGTACATTTTAGCATCTCCATATTTGTTTTCCTTCCTGAACACCTATTAACACATTCATGCTACAGATTTATCTTTGCCATTTATCTAGAAAACACTTTAATCTGTTTTGACTATGACTGTGACACCAGTTTGTTCATTCAGCAGGCATCTACGATCAAATGAAGAGATAATTAAGGTGCTTATACTGGATAACCAATAATCCTTTTACACGCGGATTCCCAACTTGGAAAACCTATTTGACACACTGAATTTGAGTATCTTGTATTCTCTTTACCCACACACTTAAATGACAGCACAAGAGAGGCACGAGAATTTTCTAGAGGTTGTTCTGAACTGCTAGAGAAGCTGTGAACAGCCATAGAATAATATACTCTCATTACCAGATTCTATCAGACACTCATTGCAGGAGGAAATTAGCAAATAGGTGTCAGCAGTAAAAAAAACAGGGAGAGGGGAATTTTCAATTCCTGTAGTTTCTTCAGGGTAAAAACAGGCCACTCAGAGCAGCGGGAAAAACCTAGAATTATGAAGTATTTTTAAATGAGCATGCTAACTTTCAGGCATGTTTCCACAATTGTCTGAAGCTGGAAATCAGTTGCTCCCATTTTCTACAAATGGTTCAAGTCTGATTCCCAAGGCCTTTCCTGCTGTATTTGAGATCTAACATTTGTGAAAACTTGGTAATGAAAACGTAAGAATTAACAAGCACAAGAGCTGTCTCTTACCATTAGGAAAACAGTTATATTTGGAGAACATAAAATAGTCAGTCTTCTTCCACTGTACCCCCCTGGGGCGTGAGGTAATTAAAGTACATCAAGCAAATTTAATTAACTTAAAAAGTTTAGGTTGATTAGGATTCACACAGGGTCTTAAAGACAGCAGAACCTCAACAAATGAGCTCCTATAACAGCTGATGAGTCAACACTTGATGAAAATGATTGTTCAAATGCAAGACTGGAGATTTGATAACAAATGAGCTTATCCTGTCTATTAAAATAAAGGTAAACTCCTTTACACCATTTAATTTATAAAAATTGTTTGCTTACTAATATTTCATGTTTATAGCTTAATGCTTGGGCTGCACACTGAATGTCAAATAGTGCTGGTCCTTACTAATTGCTGGAAAAGCAAATAAACCTGCCCTTTAGAAAACTACCATGCAAGGACTGTAATTGCTGCCATGTCTTGCAAATCCAGCCTGATTCAGTAAAGGCAACTCCCTCTGGCATAGAACGACTTGAGCAGGCACTAAATAAACCTTCTGCTTCAGAAAAGTGCTACCAATCACTTTCTGCTACACAACATGAAAACCTTGCTTGTGATGTGGCACCACTGCGAGACTGCTTAGGTTCCAGTTTGATCTCAGCACCACAGGGTCTAATCTTATCATTAGATCCCCCATGGAGACTCGGACAAGTTCACATGTACACCACCAGTGCATTAGTTTCCCTGTATGTACTCTTACATGTATATGAGTACTCTCTTTCCAATGACAAGCCACTCAAGAGAGGGAAGATGATAATGTATTCTTGTGGAAAATCACTGCTTAAGTCCTACATATTTATACCTACCCCACCTTGCAGAAACTTTTCATATACCCATGATCAAAGTCTTGAAGGACTATTTCAGATGATTGCTTAAACCCAAATATTTGTTTTCAAATGCCTATACTTTTAGAATGCTACATAGCAAGTGAGAACACATTAATTTTACTCTAGGGAAATTAAGATATCCCAAGATTACATAATTATTAATATAACTGAAAGATTTCGAATTACATTGCAATAGATCAAGACTGTGTGCACCAAGTTACCAATACCATAGAAGTTGATATATAGAGTAGATGTATTCTAATGATGTTTTAAAAATGATAAGCCACTTTTCCTAAGGTAAAAGAAGAAGTGACCAAGGACAGACTACCCACCTGTGTTAACTAAATGAGACTGTAATTAATTAGTGCCCCACATCCATTGCTGTTGCACTCTGACTCATCATTAACGTGCCCCCAGTAGGCTGCACAACCCTACCTCTAGATGTGTGCATGGCTCCCTTTGGGAGGAGGGCATGGAAAGATACCTGCATTTTGGGAAGGAAGATTCAGTGAAAGAGAAAAGGTATCTACCTGAGATAAAACCTGAACATTTTAAATGGCTTCTTGTAGACTCACTCTTATCCAGCATTTGAACATTACAAACACATAAGCCATTCCTGCAACACATTACTCCACTGTATCACTTTAATGTATGCATATACCCAGAATTCCATGCTATGTAACACAGAAATTATACATACAATAATACAGCATGAATACCAGAGACAAGACTTCGGTATACCTGGTCACAAATTGTGTTAGTACTCAACTTGTACACAGACAATAAAACCTCAGTTATATGCTTTCAACATTTTGACAAGCCAAATACTATGTATTAGGAAACATCTAATGTTCTGACTTGATAATCTTAAAGGTCTTTTCCAACCAAGTTGATTCTATGATATAGTTAGAACTAAACTTAACAGAGCTGCTTCATCCATGATGCAATTTTCAACCTTATGTGATGAATGCAATGAACATTTTCTCCCTTAGGAATCTCAAAATTAAGCACGCAGATATAATACACCTGTTAAAATGTCAGTTCTTCAGAAAAACAATAGCCTTCCCTTCCCACCTTCATTCCATTATCTGGTTCATTTCAGAACTGTGGAAGTGAAAGGAAGACAGCTTAGCTCAGTGCCAAGCCTCATCCCACTGTCCCACACTTCATCATGGAAGGACTTCTACATATACCATACTGCATCATTTTCGCATCACAAAGACTATTAATAACCTCTGCAAAGAAAAAGAATAGATCTGAGCTCTCAGAGTCAAGCAGAATGAGATCGTTGTGAAAACGCTTCAACTGACTTCACTCTTACATAATGGAATTCCTTTGGCTCAAATCCTAACCTTTTTGCAAAGCCCAACTTGAACTTAGTACAACAGAGGAAGTCTTTTCCCTTGAAAGAGAGAGGCTCTATAAGAAAAGTGCAAAAACCTTTGCAAACTACTACCAGCAACTCCAGCAATCAGTGTTAGAATCAATTCAAATTAACTACTCTGCGTTAGAACTCTGCAAATGAAAGCTCTGCTGCCCTCCAGTCTGATACTTCAGTACCAAACCCAGTGTAGTTAAAGCATAATGGAAAACGTTTCCTTTACTTTGCAAAAGAGCCAAAATACCTAATAAGTCAAATAACTCCCTGTAGAGCACTTTAAAAGCTATCTGAATATAAATTTCTCTCTGCTAACCACAGGAGAAAAACCCAGTTTTCCAAAACCACTCAGGGGAGTCAGCCATGGAGCTGCTACTGAATTTCAGTGGAAACTGTGCTAAAGTTCCAAAAAGTTGCTGAAACTTGCTCAGATGCTGATGAAATCCTCATAGAAGTCCTAATGAAACACATCAGCACAAGACATCCTACCTGGTATTAAACCATTAAACGGATTATCTTTCCAAAGAATGATTCTATGATTCACTGAACAAGACAGCACACTGACTTTCAGCCAGATAAAAGCAGATGTTAATTACATATATCAGCTGCACAGATTTCTCCCTCCTCTACTTAATTTTCCAAACCTACAGAGAGCAGCTACGCTCACCCATGCGAAAACACAGCCAACAGAAGTGTACTGCTTTCGTACTTACAAAGTCTTGTCGAATGTCATTGAAGTCCTTGCCATATTTTTCCAATGCCTCTTCAAATAAACTAGCTTCTGATGCTGACCACTCTTCCATTTCATCTCTACACAAGACAGGTCCTCCAAGTGGCACTAGAACGCTGATGGCACTGCTCAAATCATAGTTGTGTTTATGCAGTGTATCCATTGCATGAAACTAGCATGGAAGCAAGAACAAAACCACGTTTAAATAGACAGTAGTCCATTTCAGTTAAGGCAAATTCAATGTATTATTTCCTATAAGCCATGCAAGAAGTCCCAACTATTGCTAAATTCAGATTTTATCTTGCTATCGTAGGTTGTCTGCTGTGGAACATAAGGAAGATACATTGTTTATCAGTTAATTTCGGAAAGGAAATGCCTTAATAAAATGTTTACTAAAAATGTCATTACTTTATCAGTTCCTGCAAACATTTCTAGAGAATCTTTAGTTGGTAGGAATTGGTTCCAAGTAACTCAATAGACACAGTGGCATGTATTGACTGAGGAGCTATTTTCAATGTACACAAGTTCTACATAGCAGTTAAACCACTGCCCAAACATCTATGGGCTCAATATCCTCATTGCTGGCAAAGGAATTATTATACTGAAAAATAAGCAAGATTTTTGTCTCTTACGAAACTCTGCCATCAGAAATGGGTAAATGAGGTTTCTCTGGTTAATTCACTTTCTGCTATAGAAGAGGGAAATTGAAAGCAAGTTATAGCATCTTCCCTTTACAGGTAACCCTGAACATTTGCATCGCAAACCTATGTTGGGGAATATGAAAAGTAAGCAACTACATCACAAATCCAGCCCCAGGGAAAATGAGCAACACAGAAGCAGCCTTTCTGACTCAGCGTCCCAGAAGATCCCATCACCACAATCTTAAACTGTTGTGCTGAAGGAGGTATTAGAGGTATAAAGTGCAATAATATGTGTGAATGTGTAACATCACTCTCCTATTTGTCCCATGACAGTGATGAGCTGTAACTTGTAGCACGCCAACTCTCTCACAGCCCTAAACTCATCTCATGAGAGGAGGCACCCCAAGCCTTCCAAGGAAGGAGCATACTTGTGTTATATGTCAGTATAGCACTTACAGAGCAATTCCAGAGGAGCTTCTGCATACAAATGCACTCCAAGTAATGAATTCTCCTTGTCTTTTGCCATCTCCTACGAGTGGCTAAATTCTTTCTCCAGCTTTCAATACACTTCTTTGAAAGCTTATCAAGCACAAGATTCTTGAACTGTTTTGTCTGCAAGAAGCATTGTCACTATTATCCTGCAATATGCCATTTTACTTGCGGTTCAAGTGAAATTCACCAGCCTCGAGAATAAGCAATTCTTAAAATGAAGTATTCTAATATGGAAATAACTAACACATCTAAAATCCGTTAACTTCAGATTAAAAAATACACAATGAAATCACTGATTTACTGCTTATCATTCAGACAATGAGTAAACAAGGCCTCAAGATTGAACCCTTACAGTATATGTGTTACCAAGGTTTAAATCATTGTTTAAACCCCAGCCTTTGTGGAAAGGCTGGACAGCAGGTTTTTCTCAAAGCACTGGTATTTTCCTGCCTTGTCCCATTAGCTTCCCCATGTTTTCAAACTAATGATACATGGAAGTAGTCTTTCACTTGCTGTGCATCTGCAAGACCTCCTTAATTTGTACACCCACCCTGAATTTAGTCATGTTTAGAACCTTTGCATTTACTGTGTTTGAGTTTTTCTATCAGTCTGTTTACAGTCATCTCTGATTGAAACAACTGTTTTGGAATGCTGGAAAGCTACAGGTGTGGTGTACAGAAATCCCATTAAGAACACTTCAAGTGCAAGGGTTATCTGCCTTGCATTAAGAATACAGAAAGGATAATTTTCTTAGTGTTATGCACCCGCATCGCTTCCAAAGTACAAATGAGATACAGACTTTTGCAGAACTCGTGGTGTAACTAACTGCTGCTCAAAATATGCTCCCAATTAACACGGGAATGTCTGAAAGAGTAACTACTATAATGACAAATATGTCTTGTCTTAACTTGGAAGTACATTGCCAAAGAGCAGAAGAGAAGGGTTTTTAAAAGCTGAGCAGGTAGGAAAACAAGAACAGACAAAATAAGTAAACCTGGGGTGGCTCCTCTGGTGCCTCATTGTTAGATATGCCTTTCTTTAAGCGTAATGGAACTTAATGGATCATTTGCAATGAAGAAACATTTACAGGACACTCAAATACTAAATGCATCCCCTTCTTAGCAGCACTGCACATGTACTTTCGAACAAGGTGCCCAGGGAAGCTGTGGCTGCCCCATCCCTGGCAGTGTTCAAGGCCAGCTTGGACACAGGGGCTTGGAGCAACCTGCTCTAGTGGAAGGTGTCCCGGCCTGTGGCAGGGGGTTGGAACTGGATGATCTTAAGATCCTTTCCAAGACAAATCATTCAAGGATTCTATAAAGTCAAGTGATTTACAGTATGATTATTAATAAACTTACAGAAAATACACACGCAACTTGCACGCAGGTATTGAAAAGATGTCCAGAGGATGAGGAGTCTGCAGTAATAGATACTGCTGAATTCCCAGATATAAAAGAAGCTGTAGGGTTTTTAAGAAGCCACCTACCAGTGTGATGTCTCGGGAAGCAGCAGCTGCACTCATGTGTAAACTAGGTTGCCTGACAGAACTACTGCAGTCCAATGCTCGAGCGAACGTGCCAACCGCACTGCAACAGAGAAACAACAGAAAGTAAATCCACAGAAAGATGTAACCTCTTTTTTCATTACTGAATCTATAAAGGTGTTCTTTTAAAAATAAAAGTGACATATTGTTAGTCTTAAGATTTCAGATCTTTGCTAACACAGGACAATGTGATAAAGACAAAGCACTAAACACTGCACCAAAACCTCTGACCTTCTCCCCCAGAAGTAACAACCTACATATAAGAACAACAGCACAGAAACAGAAGATACTCAGAGAATCCCAATGTACCAACTTCTAATGTATCAATTTTGTAATAATTATAAAGGCAAAGTTCCTATTCAGTTTGGGTTTTACAAAAGTGACTATTATGTTCAAAATTAAGAAGTCTGTTTAATAAAATAAATGACACTGTTTAATAAAAAACAACAGTTAAAAGAAGGGATTTCACCATGTTCCCATGAGGAAATTAATGACATTTTATTCACTTCAGTAACGCACGTCTACTACTTCCATTAGTGAGACAAAGAAGTATATTAGCTTAGTGTAAGGTACCTCCAAAATCTTGTTCTTGTCACAGGTTTTTAAGTAATAGTGAAATAAATGGACCTCTCAGCCTATTTAATAAAAGCATTCCAGCATTATTGAAATGTATGTTTTTCTCCAAAACTCTGCCTTTTCTTCCACCTCCACTTTTGTGGATGACTTGTACATGGCATTTACGTACTTACCAGGGCAACAAAAAGGAACAGAGATAGTGAATTAGTGTGACCAACATTTTCAATCCAGTGTAAGCCTCTGGACTAAGGACTGGAGCCTCCATCAGCAATTACACTGCACGCAAGTTGTAAGTGCAGAAATACACCAATGAGGAATGTCACTGACAGATCAACACAATGCCAAGTGTCACATTACTGTGTACTATAAACCTGATATTCACCAAGAAAATAACGTAATGTGCATCAAGAGTTTAACTCACTAAAGCGTATTATTGATCATGGGGAAACTGGTAGTAACATCTGCTACTGCAATTTCATCTTGAATCTCAAAACGTTTAATACCAAATGCATGTTTCAGTACTTGCCAAAATCTTACAAAACACAGTTAAGATTCAACAGCAGTGATTCACACACTCCAGATATTAACTGCCTCAGTTTCTAAAGGTTGTGGAATAAATAAGTTATATTCAAACACTGTTCTGCAACCTTTGCTCCCTCTTTGCAGAGATAGAAAATACGCGCTAAGACGACACACAAACATTCTATTTTCTTCCTTTAAGTTTGGCAGTACATAAAATAGTATTTGTCCACAAATCAGTCCCAAGAATAAGGTTCTATTGTGAACACATTTCCTGATAGTCAGTCAATCCCTTTAAACATGTTGGCATTGATAAGGGTTGTAGCTAAACAGTCTTTCCTGTGATCCTTCTGTTGCTAATGTTCAAACCAGGGAAGCAGCATGCTGCATGACTGTATTTCCCTTCTGCTGCTAGCTACTAGCTCCTTATCTTCCTTTTGCATAATTAGCACTATATGCTTTTGACCATATTTCTAAACCAAAATCAGAATATGATCTGGAAATTACAAAGAGCGTGTTCTCACAAGTCACTCTCTGGCACAACAAACTTGAGGCTGATTTCTGGCCCAGTATATAAAGGCAAAATGAAGACATACTATAAAGCTAGGTTTATTTTGAATACAGGAGAAAGAGGCAAGAATTGATGCACTAGGTTGACACTGCTTCCTGTGCTGTACTGAGTAGGAGAGGATCACAACCGTCAGAGGAATGTTGTGTTGGAGTGCAGGGTACATGAGTGCAAACCAAGTAAGGAAACATCATAAAATACAGATAGTGTGCCATTCTGGGATGGGGAACAGGAGAGGAGGGGTATGCCTGTGGCTATACCTTGAAATCAGCATAACTCCCAGTTTACCTTTCCCTGTAAGCTTCTGAAAAACAGGGAATGGCTAACACAATCCAAATAGCTGTAGGAATCGTGGAGCTCTTGGCTGCTCAACGGTAACTAGTGTCAAAAGAATGGTGTCAGGCAGCAGGACGAGAGACAACGGGCATAAACTGAAACACAGGACGTTTCACCTAAACAGGAGGAAGAACTTCTTTGCTGTGGGGCTGACTGAGCATTGGAATAGGGTGCCCAGATTGGTTCTGGAGCCTCCTTCCCTGGAGATATTCAAGCACCATTTGGGACACGTTCCTGTGTAACCTGTTCTAGATAACCCTGCTTGAGCAGGGAGGTGGGACCACATAAGCCCCGCTGGACCCTTCCAACCTCAACCATACTGTGAGTCTATGATACACAGTGCTCTGTATAATCTAGCCATTCAATCCAAATTCAGTAGTAATTTTAGAAATCATTAAAATCCTTTTTTTTAAATGTTTTTTCCATTTAAAATACAAATATGAGGAAATTACTGATACAAAGGTCGAACATTTCCTCTGTCATTTTTCCTTGCATGACTTTTCTTCTAATGCCACCATCAAAGAGTTAAAAAAGATGTTAAACGGAAAAAAAAAACCACTAACCAGTGTCTATTTCCAGAATACACACTATCATCTACTCCTTTTTTCTTTTAAACAGACTCTTTCACTTAAATGTTCCATTAAGTTGGTAAAATCCAAAGAATAACTGTAAATATTCAAACTACATCTAATTCAATAATAGCAATAACAAACTCAAATAAAAAAATTGTGCTCAGCAACCTAGCCACAAATGAGTTATAAAGAATAATTAAAGTACTCTGAGTTCAAACAGAAACCAGCACTCCCCATGCCTGCCACAATGAGCTGAAGCCAAAAGGCATTCAGTGAATTACACAGGTGGCAGAGAGACAGATACAATAAACAACTGGTATTATCAGCCTAGAGATCACTCTTTGCACAGGCAGTATCAACAAGCAGGTATCAGAGCTTTAAGGGTTAGACCAAATGATCCAGTGTTACCTTAATTAATTTTTCCTCGGGTTAATTATCTTAAAGACCAGAACGAAGAATGTACTCTCAAGGACTTGTAACAGATTGCAGCTGACAACCATACAAACATAAAGCAAATCCAGAGACTCCAGTGCCAGGCTCAGAGACTACTGAATAAACCCACAAACATGTCCAAAAAAAACCTGACAGTCTTGTACATGTGCACCCTACATTGGGGCAGAACTTCAGGGTAGGGGGTAGGTGTTGAACACACAAAACACATTGCTCTGAACTTCTAACAGCTCAAGTCTAAGGCATTAAAGGAAGTCGTGCAAATTTCTGCCTAAGATCAGTATTAGTCAATGAAATCACGAATTGGCAAACAAGAGACTGTCATAAGCATCTCTAAAGATTCAATTGCTCATCAGTAACTACTTCTGAAAAAGCCTGTTATTTACCAAAGAGACTCTGGAAACACTGCGATTATACATCAGGATAAAAATAGCCACTGGTTTCCCCAGCACCACCAGCAGTCTGACATCCAATCAGATCCACAAAGTTCTGGATCCAGCCTAGTAACTATTTTCCTCTTGTATTCTCAAAAATCCACCCGAGTTCCTTTTTAATCTGGATGTTCGTTTGAAAACTGTTCACTTTTATATGTTGTTTCTCTGTTTCAGTGATAGAAGATGAGCAATGGGGGTGCTCTGGACAAATCTGTTTCAAGCGAACCACATCTGTGCATCCATGAATCTGCAAATTCACAATTTTCCTCACCTGTCTGTGAGCTAATGAAGGAGACTTGTGCCCCACTTCAGAGTTAATGTTGTTGAGGAAAAGAATTAAGCGGATCTTTGGTGGTTTCCTACACATTAGGAAAGCTTTTCATTTTCCTTATCATTTTGGCAATGTTCCCTTTTGCTGTGAGCTGGAAACGGTCCTAAAAAGTGATTTTACACTGCTATCAGTAACAGCATTTTACAGTCAGTCAGTGAGTATCTGATTGCTCCTTAACAGAGTCTCATGATACTTAAAACCTTAAAAATACTCCTTCAGTGGAGAACTATGGCACCAACAAAATATTGACATCGAAAAACACTCCTGAGATTTTTACTACTGGATAATGCAAAATCTGACATGAAGAACACACTCAAAATAAGATGCTGTTCCAGAAGACAGATTTTCCTTGCATTTCTAAGCAACTGTCTGTACAGTGCTATGCTTCATTGTTATCACTTCAGGTCTTTACAGCAGGAAAGGAGAGGACATGATAAACATGAGAAGTCAACTGCCATTGTTCTTTAAGATTCTCAAAGTTAGGGTAAGGGTTGGCGTTCCATGTAACATCCCCCATGCGCCACAGCTGGAATGTATGTTAAATCTTTATCATTCAACAGAACTAGAGCCTGATGCATACAAGTAGTTGCATTCACAGGGCATGATTTAAGCAATCATCTGCACATCATCCTGCAATTACACATTCACAGAGTAGGAGATTTACAGCTCCCAAAAAGCAGGTCCACAAAAATGCTGCTGAAGGATATTTTCCTTAATAATGCAATAAATCAAAATTCACTAAAAAAAGAAAAGATGCTAAAAGAAATTCAGCTCCAAGTCTGAATTAGTTGTTTTCAAAAGAATTTGGACAAGAAGAAATAGAGTAACACGAAATGCAGAAAGGAATAAACACGTATTGTCCAAGCATGATGGAGAGGCAGAAACAGAGTATTTTTGATACTCCTAGTAAACATGATGTGAGCATTTTTCCTTTTTATTGCCAAACTATCTGCCTACCAGTAGATGCTGTAATTCATACTGCTAGCAAAGGTCTACTTTTGCTAGTGCACCACTGGCATCAAGTTTTTTCACCTTCTTTACCATGTAATTTTATGTTTCAATTCCACCATTAAGTTTTATTACCTCTTTAATGAACTCCAATTTCTCCTGTTTCTCACCACCTAAAGAGAATCCAGAAAGAACTAATGCTGAAGCCTTCAAACCAGTCACTTCTAGGTATTTATTTTCATTGATGAGCTTTGGGATTCTTCTCTACTGCCACTGACTACACTGAATGCTCTTGCAATAACAGAGCATTGCTATTTGAGCACACTTTTAAGTGTTTATACATAATCTCAGTGGATGAGTGTATTCTTTTCCTTAATATGATGAAAGACACACTGCCAGCTGAAGCTGCGTTGTGTTCCCTCCCTCACTGCAAGATAAATTTGGGTAACAAATACACCTCCAAATATACTGATATACCATGAGCACTTGGAACTAAATCAATAGTGACCAACATAAGATTAATATAATCGCTGTCTTAAAGAAAATGGAAAAATGGGAACAACTCAGGAAGGATCAAGCTCTAACGATTAACATTAAATGATTCAGTGATTAACATGTACTTTTCCATTCTGTGTAACATCAAAAAATAAGCAGACATTCCAATGAAGATAAATATGTTATGGCAGCCAGAGGTATGCAATGCCATTTTACTTACAAAAAAATTAAAGAATAAAATTTTAAGGTAAAATGTAATGCTCTAAGGCTATTTTAATTAGTCTCCAAAACTCTGTTTTACTTGGAAATAGCTAGGACCACAAACACCTGGAAAATAGCTCGATTTAGAGACACATTCCTTCCAGAAGATTATGTTGATAATGTATCTAGATGAAGCAGAATAAAAGAACTAAGCTGTTAACTGTTCCACTGCATCATAAAGTACATAAACAGGACTAGAATGTACCAAAAACATATTATGTAATGAATTACAGACCAAATTAGCAGATAGATAGAAAACGGGAAAAAATGGGTCCAGTCTGGCTCTCAGCATCTGCCCAGACTGGAGCTCACACCTCCTACTACATTTGAATCTCACCAGGACCATTTCTGCCTCTGACAAACAAAAGAAAGACAGGACTATCCGATACACAATAGAAAAGTTTCCACTTCCTAACACTAAGTGATCTGGAACAGAGCTAGAAAGAGAACCTGAGATCTCACAAGGAAATGAAGTACTCCTTGTATATTAGGTATGATAGAGACTAATGACTGGAGACAACAAGCTTCATCTGGATACGTGTTTTAGTCCAAGTTAGGAATGGATTTTCAAAGTGATTGTACCCAGCATCTTTATCTCCTGCACTTTAACCAACATCAAAGATATCTTGTAGCATATATACTGGATTTCTGTGAAGTTAAACATACTCATAGTATTTAGTCCACAGTATTTAGTCCATAGTATTTAGTTCATAGTATTTAGACCAGATTGGAATTAGCCTAAAAATAAAACTGCTCAAAATGTGCATAGTGTGGATGCCAGGTCCTCGGCATCAAACATTTCAATCCCCCAAATCCACTTCTATTGTATTGTACTATTTGCTAATGTGGACAGATCTAAACTGCTGTTGCAGCTCCTCAGAGTCCTGTTCCTTGAAGCTGGTAGACACAAAAACTGGTTGATGATTTCAGCTGGAGTAGAAAACGGGTGTCAGAGTTCTCACTGCCAGAGTATAAATGACATTGCATTATCAAAAACCAATTGAAAACCAGGATACATTAGTTTGATGCCTCAAGCTCCTCCTAACAGATGCAGATGCTTTTTGCTACTTCAAGCAAGAGCCCTTGCCCAAAATATGCTTCAGAAGCAGCAATAAGGTACTTTCAAGATTTGTAGGCAAGCAAGACCACTTAGGGAGCTCAACGTTAAGGATCCTTCCATTCAAGTACTCCTATGCTTTTTACCAAAAAGCATAAATCAGAAACCTCCAATTTCAGGACAGGATCAGCATATTCTACCTTTATATCCAGCACAGTAGGGCTTAGTGACAGACCCAGACTGATCAAGCATGTAAGGCCTTTCATTCCTGAAACAGTAAACCTTGCAAGACATGGGAAAGCTACATGCCCAAGAGCACATATCCATGTTCTTGCAAATGGGTAACACAAATAGAAAAACAGAGTACCTAAACACTTTCTAAAGAACCAACAATGGGCAATTGTGTCATTAAAAAAGCTACAGCCTGTAAGAACAGAAGCAACTCTTCCTTCACCCAGAGCAGAATGAAAAAACAGAGAAGAAATAATCCATGCTTTTGATGCAGCATAGAATCACAGAATGGTTTGGGTTGGAAAGGACCTTAAAGCTCATCCAGTTCCAACCCCCTGCCATGGGCAGGGACACCTCGCACTAGGCGATGTCACCCAAATCCCATCCAACCTGAACACTGCCAGGGATGGGGCAGAAACAGCTTCTCTGGGCACCCTGTGCCAGCGCCTCAGCACCCTCACAGGGAAGAGCTTCTACCTCAGATCTAAGCTGAACTTCCCCTGGTTCAGTTTGAACCCATCACCCCTTGTCCTGTCGCTCCAGTCCCTGATGAAGAGTCCCTCCCCAGCATCCTTGTAGCCCCCTTCAGACACTGGAAGCTGCTCTGAGGTCTCCACGCAGCTTCTCTTCTCCAGGCTGAACAGCCCCAATGTTCTCAGCCTGTCTCCATACGGGAGGTGCTCCAGCCTCGTGGCCTCCTCTGGCCTTGCTCCAGCAGCTCCATGTCCTTCTGATGCTGAGGACACCAGCCCTGCACACAGTGCTGCGAGTGGGGTCTCACGAGAGCAGAGCATGTGAAAAACATGCAGCATGTTAAAAGGATCACATGAAAATGCTTTAGGACTGTCAAATACAGCTACATACACACAGTTCACCAGAACCACAGCCAGGAAAGCACTTAGGAAAAGGCTCTTACGGTCAGAATTTCAAGTGTGCAGAACTAAACATAACCAGAGAAATACCATTCTCCCTGGAAACCCAGCAGGCACAGCCAGTATCCAGTGAACTACAGTCAGGCCACAGCACTTTTCTTCTTAGTCTGTAAGCAGTTTACCAGACCGTAATACCAGCTCTGCTTTTAATTGTCCAGGATAATGAAAGCTTTTACCTGCAAGCACACAACTGAATTTAAAGCTGCCACAATCATTAAAGGAGAACAGCTTCTCCAAAAATTGGTCAAATCTGTCTCAGAAGCACTTAATGCAACAGAAATGTCATCTTGCAGCCTGTGAATACAAATGTACAGGAGCTTGGAAATAGCTTCTGTCAGTTCAAAAGCAGTTTACAAAGGCGAAGAGAGTTTTGTGGATGAACACCAACAAAGTGGTATCTGAGTAACGTCTGATTACAGATGGTCACTAGTGATTGCCTACCAAAACATCTTGGATAGTTGTAATTCATCAGCTATGACAAAGACCCATTCCTGTCGTAACAGAAACCTTTACAAAGAAGAATACATTCTTGGTCAGGGCACAGCACTGCACAGGATGTCTTAAGTAAGGTGAAGAAGAGAGGAGAATGTTTTTCTGTGGAATTTCACTTCTCTTTCACTTCCTTGTAGCAGACTGGGCACATTGTGAGCTTCACAGGATGCTATTTCAGCTTCCAGAGTGGCTGCAAAATGGGGAGTGGAGGGATGTGAAGGCAATGAATGAACTCTTACAAAATGCACATCACCTTCACGTGGGTGGTTTTTTAGGGCACCCCACCATGGTTTGCCCACACATGTCCAGGTATTCTATTGCTGGTAATAGAAGTAGTTCTGTTTTCTGGGTTCTGTTCTACAGAGCACTTCTCAGGCATTGTGATCTTCTGAAAAGATGCTTTTTAACACCTAGACCCATCTGGCTCGCTTAGAAATTTAACAGGGGCAGGCAATTCTTACTGCTGTTTAGAAGGATACAGCACTATAGTTAAGGAGAAAGAAAAAATCCAGGTGGATCAGTATCAGAACTGTAAGAAAATAAATCAGCAACCCATTTCCCCACACACATAAGCTGTAAAATATAAAGCAACCTCATCATGTCCTTCCTGAAATGCTTTGTGCAAAAGGGAGAAAGAATAAAGAACAAAAGCTGGAAACAGTGTGAAAGGATTATTTGCCTGAGAAGATTTGAGACTACGCTGTGCAACCATTTATAGAAAATACAGGAGAGAGAGAGCGACTCAGGATAAAATTCCCTACATTAGCTGGCATTAACAGTTCTGTGCCATCATTACAACAGTACCTTTGTACTACATTTGAACTACAGGTCAGGCAAAACATGCTGTATGCTATGAGTGTAGCGCTGTCCTTCAGTTAAGAAGCCTAAAGAGTTTTGAAAGTCTTCTTTTTAAATACAGAGAAGTAATTCAGGTATTGATGAATTCCAAAGGCTTTGATGCTCCTCTCGTTTAATTTATAAATTCATTTCCAAAATGGAACTGACCACATTTTTTCCACTAACAAAATACATCCAAGCTTTCATTTCAACATTCATCCAAAATAATTGCACTGCACATTACTCAGCTTCAGTGCAAACTGGGCAAGCTCTGCATTCATTTCATCTGTTAGCATTTTCTTGATCTCTACTCTTCACTTTTATTTTACACTACAAAATGCCAACTATTATAATCCAAGACTGAAACATTAAGCACTGAAATCCTGTTTCGTTTAGTCTGAGGGGAAAACAGACTGATGTCTACATTTCAAGTATCAAATTCTACTATAACCTGAAGTACAGGGAGTGTAGCATTATTCCAAAACTCATTTTCTCTCTTCTGTTTTGGTAGCTTCAATAAATATGCAGAAGGTTAAGGTGTGATTTTCTCTTTTAGCTAACTGTGGGAAAGAGAAGGGCTCACAAAATGGCAAACAAGTTGAGTAACGCGATATAGGGGAATAAATAGTCAGTAGGAAAAGGAAAAGGAATTTGGTTTTATTAGAGGATTTTAATCTTACCGTGCTACAACTAAAAACTGGTCAATCTGACGGTCAGTAAGGGGGCTATCTGGATCCCATACTTTTACTTCCAGCTTTGCCTGTTCTCTGTCATCTAATTCTCCTGTCAAAAGGTAGATGGGACAAAACACTTATTACTCACAATGTTTTCCTCTGTGACATTCTACTACTATGTTTAAAAGAGACATTGTACATTTTTAAACATACACACAGTACTTAACAATCAGCAGTTATCCATTTAAATTCCATAATGCAGCATCAGTAAAACATATCTTCCCTTAACATCAGCATTTCAATTTAAGGAGGCACAGTACCAAAGAACTTTAATAACATGTGATTATAAACTTGAAACCATAACCTAAGTAACCAGCTGTTTCATTAAATTGCTTCTCAACTATATAGAAGTTACAATTTCACTTAAGCCATATTAAAATTAATGTTACACTTAGGCAGCTTTAGCAATTAAATTATATCCAATTTGTATTCTATGCCCCAAACCAAAAATCATTATGAAAAAATGCTGTCTACCACAGTGATTTACTTTTTCACCTCTTGCTCTCAGCCACTACCATTATCTGTACTTTTAACACAAGTCATACTATTAAAATTGCTGTGTACATTGACTAGCTATATCTTCTTACAAAACAACATGTAAGGCTACAGCACGAGAAAGTTACTATATAGTACATCATCATTTCCCAACTCCATTTGTGAAGTGTGAAAATGCTGCAATGATTCACGTTCATAGGGAAGCCTAAATCTTGTCTTGACCACTCTACCACTACACCAGTAGCTTCTACTGCAAAATGAGAAACATCACAGAGGATGATGAAGTAGGCACCACACATTCTACTAGTACAAGAATATTTACCCGTGGGATGTGGCCAACACATTTGTGGCCACAGCAGATGACAAGAGCGAAGTTAAAATCATTGTCTTTCCTTGGTGTTTTATAATCCAAGCGTGTTCTTCCTTCAGGAAACATGTGAAAGACTAGCTGGCTGCCAGTACTTGTCTTTGACTTACATGAGCGACTACAAGGGTAAAAACCTGTTCTCAAATACAGCCATTCCATTTCCTTTGAAAACCTAGGCTTGTGTAGGTCCCCTTCTGAGCATACAGAAGATCACTTATGACTTCATGAAAACAGCCAGTCTGAACACACTGTATCATCATGATATGAAGTAACTTGTACACTTAAAAGTCTGGAAGCAGACTGCAAGCCAAGCATGGCTCTTCTGAAACCAGCTCATATATGGTGAGTTTCTCTAGCACATTCACTCTGGAAGGAAATGAAAATGTGGTATATATATTTATCCCTACCAAATACACGAGTTAGAACTGCACCATGCTGCCTGGCTAATGTTTCAGGAACAAATTTCACAGTCACATTCTAAGAAAAACACAGTAAATTGCTTTCTTCTGATACACAGGCAATCAAGAATTGCCAGCCTAATGGGACTTCTCCTTAAGCGAATTCAGATCCAGTACTGGAGACAAACTGTTAACTTCTGGCAAGCTTGGGTAGGATTTTAGATCTATAAACTTATTCGATGGACTACAGACCTGTCAATACATTCATTTTTTCCATCTGTGACAGACGCATTGTGGGTGATGTTCTACATTTTATAAATAATCTCTGAGCACTTCATTTCAATCTGTTAATATATAGTTTTTAAATGTCTTTAATGCTAGTTAACTGTTTCAGGACATCACACCCTGGAGATCGTAACAGAACTCTGGCAGGGTATAGTTCCCACAAAGAATCATACATCGTAGGAGCACAGTACGAGTATTTAAACAGAACATGTCACCCTCCTGAATCAAGTTTGCAAAAAGAGGAACAAAACTGCAATACCACACATCTTCCTTCAGTTGGAGGTCATTAAACAACTGCTACTACAAGATGGTGGTGGAACTCTTGATAAAGGTAAATGTGAAATATTGCCAAACAGGATTTTGTAACGGCAGTAGACATAAATAGGATATGAGCACTTTTCTACTGAAACAGCAGGATATTCTCACTGAAACAGGAAGAAAAGTAACCTAACAGAGATCAATTCATGGAGGCAGTCAAGTGGGGCTGGAGAAATCTCTTAACAATGTATTTTAGGAATAAAGATTTTGTTTAACTTCCTTTGAATGTGTTGAAAGAATCAGTACAGGAGGATCACGTAAGTAGGTCTTCTTTCAAACAAGAACTTATAAACCCCCTCTTTATACGTTGGGCTGTCCGTCCTTAGTCAATCAAGCCTAAGTTACACTATAGGATTTTTAACGTGGCAGATGCCTTTAAAGCTAAGACTGGATTTCTCTGTTAACACCTCTACATTATCTTCTATATTCAAATATTCCTGAATTTGACACAGAACTTTAAGACATTCCAATGGAACAGGTATCCAAGTTGCCACAGTATTAATTCCTTATATTGCAAACTCAAGTACACAAACAGGATGAGGGAGTTTAACTTAGAACGTTTTCAGTGTTGCATCAGAGAATCTATTTTACAAGTGTTACCTTTCCTCACCACCACCAACACACCAATTCCAGCTCCTGAGAAGTGCTGAGCTACCTTTTTGAATGGCTGGTATGACACACCAGTGTATCCAACGTATTCTCTGAGCAGTGCTTATGATTTTATTATTGCCAATTTAATCCTGGAGATTCATGCTACTGGAAACCAGTAGTAGAACGCCAGAAATACACCTGGTTTTCTCCTCATCAATCATTCGATGCCTCAATTCACATGGTTCTCCTCTAATAAAAAAACTCCAAACCAAGCAAACAAAACACATGAAGGAAAGAAAACCCCCCCAAAAATTAAGTTCTGCATTTCATCTGGTCCTTTTAAACAAAGGAAAGTATGATACCACCCCCCCCAAAAAAAAACCCAATGAGAACAATTCTACAGAAGTAAACCAAATGCTACTTTTAACCAAATGCAATTAAAATAAACTACAAGAAATTAAAGATTCGCTTAGTCAGTCTTCTAAGACTCTACTTCCCGCAGATAAATACCCCCAAGGTAATTAATTTAGCATGATTCTGTGTTCTTCTTATAACACAGAATGATTCGTCTTCTTAATATATTGCATAAAGCTACATGGTCACCTTCAGTTCAAAGGCAAGAGTAAGTATTCAACTAAAAGAAAACAACCTGCAGCATGAAGTACAAACACTTGTTTAGAGGGCAGCTATTTTAATTTCTCAGATATGCAACGATGCTGCAATGTTGGATCCTTTTAAGAAACTGAAATATTAAATCTACAAGTTGGAGTCTTTAAAAAAATGGTTTTCAAGGAAACATTCCACTTTTAATGACAGGCAGTTGATGAGGTACCTGACTGAACAATAGCCATTTCTCTGGTCCAACGCCTTACTTTGTATTTTGCACAATTTGCCCCATTTTTCACAATAACTTTTTATTCTCCTTTTCAAAAAGTAATGCAGCAGTCACTTCACCCCAAATATATAAACTGAACACCTGCACTGCTTATCTGAGCGAGTCCATCTTTCCTGATGTGCAAAACAGACGTACCAGCAGCTAAATCCTTAATCGCATGGGACAGAAACTCTCTAGTTGTGATTTTTTGGTCACAGTAAGAAAGCAGACATATCCATGGACAGCAGTTGGACATGAGACCAACAGGTTGTACAGCAGAGTTCCTCCTACTATGGAAATTCATTCAGGGCTTGGTATAATCTCTTGAAATCAGGCAGGAGTTTTGACTCATGTACTCATTATCCAGACTCACAAGATAATCAAGCATGGAAACAAGAAGGCATCTGTAAACATTTATATTTGTAATGCTTAGCACATATCTCAGAAATAAATTCAGTGTCTTCATCTTTGTGTTTCAGTTTTACACCTCTGAAACAGGAATATCTCTTGGCTGCACTGCAGGGATGTCTAAGAGAGGTACTTGTCAGCTCTTACCCTCCCTTTGCGCAGGTGCAACGAAACAGATGTCTCTTACTGACACACAGGATCAGATTTAGCAGATACAGCATTTAGGTGACTTTTGCCAGAACTCTTTGCCAGTATGCTGACTGCAGGTAATCCTAGATGTGTTTTAGAACATCATTTCGTGTGCTAACTGATACTGAAAAAACAGGCAACTAATCACTGAAATGGAGGTACCAATTCATGAACCACCTTCCCATGCTGCTATTTAGACTGTCTGTCTGCAAGCTTTTCCTCTAACTTACAGATGAGGAGAATAGCATCACACTGGATTTTCTCCTACTGCCTAGGTATAAACAAAGTTCCAGGCATTAAGCCTGTCTACAGTAAAATCTGAGCTTTCTCCTTCAGCGAAGAGTTCATTAGCTTCCCCTCTAAAGCACTCAGCATATTCCTACTGCAGAAAATGAATTATGCATTCATACGCAGAGGTTAATTATCACACAGCTTCTTGCAAACAACCGATTAGGGAGGAACGTACAGCTCAACGGAGAAAGCAGGTTATAAAACATCAAAGTAACTGCCATGGGGAGACTATGTTTTACACGAGGTAGAGGAGGAAAGACATCTTTCAGGTGGATGTACAAACCATCTACTGACACTTAATGAGTTCAACTCTGTGTAAATTGAATTCAGGGTAAACAGCTTGCTGATTACTGCTCTCAACTAACAGAAATCGCACCCCTCCTCGCTATAAAAGCTCTGCAGACATTGAATTCTTAGTACTCATTTTTAATCTTGTTTGTTATCATTTGTGATTCTCCCCAGCACTGATTATCACAAATCAGCCAGGAAACAGTTCTAAAGCTTACACTTAACTCTGCCAAAAATAAAAGTGAGTTATGTGCAAATAATTTCTCTGATCAAAGCAACGTGAGAAAGCTTCGATTACTTTAGAAGTGTAGGCAACAGGGAAGTTATCTGTTTACCTTTCAATTGCAGAGCATTCCCTCTCTTTAGCCTGCCTCACAGATGTACATTCAAGATTTTGATTAGCCATTCACATAATGAGTTGTATGTTTACACAAATCTTACGGTAAAACTCAATTTAGGAACATAATGCATGTCTGAAGTCTAGAAATGAGAAACAGGATGTACAAAGACTACTTGTATAGAGACTACAAATTAAAGATACCAGGCGATAGAAGCCCATTATTTGTCTACAGCAATTTAAACTGCTACTGAGCATAACCCCATCACCTCCTACCTTCTAGAGCTCAGCTCTATAAAAAAATGCAGACATCCTTCACTTGACAAATCCTTTTGGAATTAAGATCACCTCCAACTCCAAGGAGCTTAAGAGCTCTCACAGTGCTCAGCCTTACAGTACTTATAAATCAATCACTGACGATGAAAAGACAAGACGTAACAAAGCACTCAAAAGAGCTTTAATTCATCATGTTCTAAATTCCTAGAAATAAACAGAAAGAATTACAGCTGGGCTCAGAATAAACTAAACTGTACCCATGCAGTAATGACCAACTCCTCCATAAATGCTGCATCAAGAACTGGCTTACATGAACACCCAGTGCTGGAAGAAAGAAACAAATTAGGTTGCCTCTTCCTCAAAACCCTGCAGAACAGCATGCAAAAAGGGACTTCCACAGACCAGGTAACAATGTCCTACAATCACACTATTCCTCACTTTACAGACCTTTCATTGAATCACATTCAAGTAGAATCTCCAATTTCACAGAAATGAACTAATAAAAAGTCAGCCCTTTCATTTTAGCTTTTTACGGTAAACCTAAAGGCAACGACCTAAATTAATATACTGTATAAAACCACAAGGTCACCTTCAGTTCAAAGGCAAGGGTAAGTATTCAACTAATGAAAAGATACCTGAAATTCCCCTTTATTCTGGAATTAGCTTCTTGTTCTCCTTTGACATCTGTGAATAAACCTGAACAGTGTGAGTTGCACCAGGATTCCCTACCCCACACTCCCATTTGAGATGATGTTCTGGTTGGTAGACACTGTGCAGTGGTCTAGCACCCATTCCAATCTGAACACAGAAAGATTACAACGGCTTCTCTGAACGCCTGAAATAACAACACAGGAAGCAATACAGTTCTCAGGAAAGCAGGGTGAAAATGATTCAGTGTATAAATAGTGACAGTACCACCCTCCATGTGAATATTAACAATATTTAAAATACTCAGACCACAATGCATAAATATTGCAGTCTTAAAAAAACCCAACAACTCACTAAACCAAAATAAAATCTCTGGTCCTGCAATGTTTGTATTTAAATAAATAAAATTAATGTTATTAATGTTATAAATATGCAAATTCATGAGGATTACAGTCTTCTGGAGATAAGTGGGACTACTCAACTGCATAAATTTAAACAAAATCTAACTTAGAGAAGAATTTTTTCTTTGGGATGAAATGTATTTTGACTTGTTCAAGTGTAAAAACTGCATTTCATCTGCAGCTGATACTGGGTTTTCATCTTCTCCAGAATAAACTTAAATGAAAAATCTGACTTACAGTAGAACAGCAAATGAAACAAAAATGTCAACTTGCAGTTAAGTCCATTCAGGCAAAGTTAGTGAGGTAGAAAATAACAGCAAAGTCAATTAACACTAAGATACTGCTGCTTGAGACGTGACTTGAGTGCTCACCTGTGTTATGTTATTTGAGATAATAAGCACGTACACAACACCTAATAAGAAACTGTACCCTGACTACCCGACAGAACTCATTTAGTATCTGAACAACCTCAGCCAGGGCTCTGTAGATATTTATTACTAAAAAGTATTTCCAACAGCAATCATGCACAACATTCCACATCAACAGTAGAGCACAGACCGTTCATGTTGCTCACTGAAACTAGAAGGCAAAAGAGAAGACAGCTACTTTAGCCACTGCCCTCCAGTTAAAGTCCAGAGGAGGCCACGAGGATGGCCAGGGGCTGGAACACCTCCTGTATGAAGACAGGCTGAGAACATTGGGGCTGTTCAGCCTGGAGAAGAGAAGCTGCGTGGAGACCTCAGAGCAGCTGCCAGTGTCTGAAGGGGACTACAAGGATGCTGGAGAGGGACTCTGCATCAGGGACTGGAGCGACAGGACAAGGGGTGATGGGTTCAAACTGAACCAGGGCAAGTTCAGGTTAGATCTAAGGCAGAAGCTCTTCCCTGGGAGGGTGCTGAGGCGCTGGCACAGGGTGCCCAGAGAAGCTGTGGCTGCCCCATCCCTGGCAGTGTTCAAGGCCAGGTTGGATGGAATCTTGGATGACATGGTCTAGTGTGAGGTGTCTCTGCCCATGGCAGGAAGTTGCAACTGGATGATCTTAAGGACTTCTCTTTAAGCATAAAAACTTGAGGAAGACAGACCTGCTTTTACAATTCAGGACAGGGAGGGGGAGAAAAAAAGACTACGAAACAATCCCCAAGCAGCATGCCAAGCATAACCTCAACTGCTGTACAGTTCTTCTAAGATCACTAAAAAGAACAATTTCAAACCCTTCTAAGTTATCATTTGACTGTTAACATAGAAGCTGTGAATGATCTGAGAACTGAAGCTCAGAAATTTACATTACCATCTTATGCAAGAATAGTGTATGTATTGTAAGTGTATAAGGAAGAACCAACTTAATCCATGTAACTGTTAGTCTGATCAAAATGATCAGACTAACACGCACTTAATACCTTCATCAAGTGTACCAAAAGGCAAAAACCACTTTAAAATAACACTACTGAAAAGACTTCAGGAAAAACTCTGGTTTCTAATGCAAAGTTTACAAATACCTCATTGAGCTACTGTAGTACATGTGGCTGCACACCTCAACTACAGCTTACCCTTTCTTCTGCAGGATTAGGCAGAAGTAAATGAAGTCTTCACTGACAAGAGGCACAAACAGGCCACTTATATGTGCTTTGTTTAATTTACAGTAAAACTGACCAAAGTTGATAAATATGCATGTAGTTGCCCAGTACACAAATCACTAACCCAACTCCCTAGAAGAGAGATTGACAAGGCTGACATAAAGGCCATTAAAATCCTATAAAAATTTGACATGAACAACATTGTAAAGAGTATTTTACTATTTGTGGTGATCATGCATTTGACGGTTAACTACGCAAGATTTACTCCACTGAGCTTAATACAAGAAAACAACCCTGCAAATTGGATAACTAGCCACCATATTTCAATGTGCTAACCCTCAAGAAACAGTTCCTTCTTTTAGAAGGTATTCTAGAAGAAGTTACATGTTAACTTGAAGTCCAAAGTGCAACCAACAGAAACTCCCATTTGAGAACAAAATATATTTGAGTATACATAAACAGGAGTTCTGCTCTGATGTATTACCTGTGTCAAGATTCATCTCATCTACCCTTAAACATCTCCAATCTATTACAGATAGCCACCTTCGGCTGAGATGAATCAAGTCCAGACAACATTCTACTCTGACCTGGCCCTCTCCAGCTCCATGTGACTTTCCCAGCACTCAGAATCCTTACAGCAGGCACTACAGGCAGAGCCGGAGGAGCAGACCACTGGACACAGGCAATTCACTAGTAGTAAAACATTTTTACCCAGCACTTTACACTGTTCACACTGAGAGTGTGAATAGGTGCCCCTTGTGATGCTGCCCAGGATAACACAGGTTGGGAGTCTTTCTGTGCCCAAAGACACTCTTCAACCACCTGAACAACTAAAAGGCAGGAGGGAAAGTTCAGAGGTTAACTGCCTCTACACTCCACTTTCAAGCTGATGGGTTTGTTCCAAATCTCAGAAACTACCCCATGATTTTACAAAAGAAACAGAATTGTTAAAGGTTAGTAGCTGCTCTGTTACACTGAATCATACTATGTCTACACTGCAGTATTATACTCTAACTATATTGAAGACTTTTGGTAGGTATTAATGCTGTTAGCTTAACATTGGTGTTTGCACTTCCTAGTCTTCAGGTGTCCTTTTATTTTTAGACTGAGATTTGCTAAAAGCTCAACTTATTGTCCCAAGCCTTTATGGAAAAAGTCACTTGAAACTGAGCATGCTAATGGCAGTGACTGAACACATACAAAGTTACCCCAGCATCACCACCGGAGGGAAGGTGACCAAGTAGCAGCTTGAGGTTTCTCTTGCAGCTTCTCTTAATGGAAGTCTCTAGCCCAACCTGCTCTCCAAAACAGGCTCAGCTGCGAGATCAGACCAAGCTTTATCCACTTGCATCTTGAAAACCTTTAAGGACAGAGGACACGACCTCCACCACCCGATCATCCTCAGGGGAAAAAAGTTCTGCTCATGGTCATTCTCAACCTCTTATTCCAAGTTATGGCTGTTTTACCTCATCCTCCCATTATGCACCACTGTCAAGACCCTGTCTGTCTTCTCAACAGCCTCCCCCCACCCACTTGAGGGGCTGCTGCTGGTCCTCCCCTTGAAGATACTTCTCCAGGTTGAACAAGCTTAATTCCCTCAGCCTGTCCTTACAGGGCGAGTGCTCTAGCCCCAGCAAACGTGATGAGGCTTACTTCAGTTTATCAGCAACTTTGCCATATTGGGAATTAGATTTAGATTAGGTCTTAGGAAGAAGTTCAAGTGTTCAAGGCCGGGTTGGACACAGGGGCTTGGAGCAACCTGCTGTAGTGTGAGGTGCCTCTGCCTGTGGCAGGAGGTTGGAACTGAATGAGCTTTAAGGTCCCTTCCAACCCAAACCAGTCTATGATTGGAGGGCCCAAACTTGGATCAGTATGAAGATGTGATCTAATGAATGCTCAGTAAAGGGGGACGATCACTTCCCTTGATCTGCAGTCCATGGGACATAGCCCAGGATGCTGCTGGCCTCCTTCACTGCCAGGGCACATGGCTGGCTTACATCCCCCTCCTACCTGCCAGCACTCCACAGCTTTTCCCACAGAGATGCTCCCCTCAGCACCTTCATCCCCCAGTACATTTCACACATTTATTAAATATATGACTAAAAGTACCTTCATATGCTGTAATTTTCCCTTCAGCTAGAACAAAATTAATGTCATCTCAAAACACAGAGGGAGAAAACTATCCTTGTGACTGAGGCACACTACCATATAGAGGTTTGTTGGGATATTTTAAGTCTTGTCACTCCTCTTTCATCCTCCTATTGGCTACAACATTGTCCAAATTTCAGAGGGCATTCCAATGACTAAAATCTTCTCTGATAATCAAAAGATATATATACTACCTAAGGGTCTAAGACCTTGGCAATGTGATCTGTTTAAAAAGGGAGCAAGTAAGAGGAAATCAAGTTAACTGTCAGCAGAGAAATCAGATTAGTTCTCTGCATTTTTGATGACTGGACAGAACTGGGGAGGTACATATGCTTCCTGAGAGACCTAGAAGACCTACCTCAAAATGAAGCATCTGTAGGAGATGTTACAGAACAATGATACAATATGAAGAGTACCAAGTTGGTTGAGTTTGGACAAGCATTCTCTGAAGATCTCTACAGGAACTCAAGGATACAACAGCTACTAATGGTGACATGTGAACTCGAATCCATTTGTGTTACCTAGGGTGTGAAGAAGGGCATATGGGCTAAAGAGAAAATGTGCATGACTAAGCACTGTCAAGGCTCACAGCTATACTAAGCCAAATCAGTAGAAACAAAGATATACTGAGGATAGGTCAGTAT